>NC_056745.1:568856343-568968843 GCF_019279795.1 Protopterus annectens
GTCCATATGGAAATATTACTTATAATTGCTAACAACTTCCAGTATAGTGAGATATAAGCCAGCATTCTCAGTGAATTGACATGTCTCCCACATTGGTGTTTCATAGGTTCATAGGTTCATAGGTAGGTACTAGGCTATCAGCCCAAGGTCCTACGTAAGGGTGGCCAACAAGGTTCCCTGGCTTACGGCACCCAAGAAAGTTAATTTCCTGTGCCACTGTCTAGCAGAGACACAGAAGGGATCCCCGGGGTGTATTTCCTATTTCCCATCCACTCATCAAGATTTTTCTTGAAGGGTGCTAATGAAAAACTTTACTTGACATAGATGGCAAACCTGTTCCAGAGTATGGGAAGTCTCTGGGACAGGAATCTATCCCTCCAGCATGTCCTGTTTATTGTGGTGACAAGGTTTAGGTCCCTAGAGTCTGTAGCTCGGAGGGATTGGGATTTCTTTAGGTATAGCATGTCCAACAGCTCTGGGTTTGACATAGCTTTATATATTAGGCAGAGATCACCTCGGAGTAGGCAATATGCTACAGAGTAAAGTTGGAATTTTTTGAGGCAGTCAGTGTAGGGCATTTGTTTGAGGCCAGTAATCTTCTTTGTGAGGTACTTCTGTGACCTTTCTAGCTGCTGCAGATGTCTTGTGAGGTACATTCCAAAAGGGGCGTTGTACTCTATAATGGGTCCAATAAGTGTCGACTAGAGGGGAACAATGACCTTTTTTTTCCTGGATGACAACCCTTTTATGATGAGGTGTGCCACGCAGAAGGACTTCCTGACTACTTTGGCAATGTGACTATCAAAGGAGAGACTACTGTCCACCATACCATATATGTCAGTAAAATGTAGGTATCTTAGTTATGAAAATATGAACATAAATATGAAAATATGAATAATAAATGACAACATTTTTTCTACTACAGGACATTCTAGACTAACAATTGTGGCATTTGGTTAATAGCTCCTTGCCCTTTCTAATACTGCTTATTACTAGCTGGTAAGTTACTTAAGAAAACAGATCCAAAAAAGTTTTGAACACCATAAGGAGGTACGAGTGAGAACTGGAAGTATACAAAAAAGGTGTTTTAAGCTTGAGTGAGTGAATATTAGGAAAAAAAAGAGCCACAAACTGGAGCCAATCTCATTTGAGACTTCAAAGTAATCAAGTACTTGGGTGAGCGCTTTCAACCTTAACAGAACTCCATTAGATTGGATAGAGCTTTGCTAAGGGTAAAAGTGATCACCTATTACATTTATTTTTCAGTATAGAACTATCATTTTCTAAGCAAGTCTTAAGTTACTTTGAAGTCTCAACTGAGATTGGTTATAGTCTGTTGTTCTTTTTTCATGATTTAAGGAGGGTCAGCCAGCACCTTTGATATTCACAAAGTACTTTTCTCCTGTGATTTTGTGTTTTCTCCTTTAGGATGGGAAGCAAGAAAACTATTTCACCTCATTTACAAGGAACTGTTTATATATACATTCATATATATATATATATATATATATATATATATATATATATATATATATATATATATATATCATCGTTGTCTTGTGAATCATTTGTTTCCACTTCTTCCTGTCCTCTGCATCTTGCTCTGTCACACCAACCACCTGCATGTTCTCTCTCACCACATCCATAAACCTTATCTTAGGCCTTCCTCTTTTCGTGTTACCTGGTAGCTTCATCCTTAGCATCTTTTTCCCAATATACTCAGCATCCCTCCTCAGCACATGTCCAAACCAACGTAATCTTGCCTCTCTGGCTTTGTCTCCAAACCTTCCAACCTGAGATGACCCTCTAATATAGTTATCCTTAATCCTGTCCACCCTCATCACACCCAGTGCAAATCTTAACATCTTTAACTCTGCCACATCCAGCTCTAACTCCTGCCTTTTTGTCAATGCCACTGTCTCCAACCCATATAACATAGCTGGTCTCACTACCCTCTTGTAGACCTTCCCTTTCACTCTTACTGGTACTCGTCTGTCACAAATCACTCCTGACACTCTTCTCCAACCACTCCATCTTGCCTGTACTCTCTTTTTCACCTCTCTTCTACACTCACCATTACTCTGAACTATTGACCCCAAGTATTTAAACTCATCCACCTTCGCCACCTCTACTCCTTGCATCCTCAACATTCCTCTATCCTCCCTCTCATTCACACACATATATTCTGTCTTAGTCCTGCTGACCTTCACTCCTCTTCTCTCTAGAGCATATCTCCATCTCTCCAGCGTCTCCTCCACCTTTTCCCTACTCTCACTACAGATCACAATGTCATCTGCAAACATCATAGTCCACGGGGACTCCTGTCTAATCTTGTCTGTCAACCTGTCCATCACCATTGCAAATAAGAAAGGGCTCGGAGCTGATCCTTGATGTAATCCTACCTCCACCTTAAATGCATCCGTCACTCCCACCACAGACCTCACCGCTGTCACATTACCCTCATACATATCCTGTACCACTCTTACATACTTCTCTGACACTCCCGACTTCCTCACACAATACCACAACTCCTGGCACCCTGTCATATGCTTTCTCTAAGTCTACAAAAACACAATGAAACTCCTTCTGACCTTCTCTGTACTTCTCCATCAACACTCTCAGAGCAACCATCAGATCTGTAGTGCTCTTTCCCAGCATGAAACCATACTGCTGATCACTAATCATCACATCCCTTCTTAACCTAGCTTCCACTACTCTTTCCCATAACTTCATGCTGTGACTGGTCAATTTATTCCTTCTGTAGTTATTACAGCTCTGCACATCACCCTTATTCTTAAAAATCGATACCAAAACACTTTTTCTCCATTCCTCAGGCATCCTCTCACTTTCCAAGATTTCATTAAACAATCTGGTTAGAAACTCCACTGCCATTTCACCTAAACACCTCCATGCTTCCACAGGTATGTCATCTGGGCCAACAGCCTTTCCATTCTTCATCCTCTTCATAGCTATCCTTACTTCCTCCTTGCTAATCCATTGCACTTCATGATTCACTATCCCTACATCATCCAACCTTCTCTCCCTCTCAGTCTCTTTATTCATTAACCCCTCAAAGTACTATTTCCATCTGCTCAACACACTCTCCTTGCTTGTGAGTATGTTTCCCTCATTATCCTTTATCACCTTTACCTGCTGCACATCTTTCCTAGCTTGGTCCCTCTGTCTAGCCAATCAGTACAGGTCCTTTTCTCCCTCCTTAGTGTCCAACCTTTCATACAACTCTTCATATGCCTTATCCTTAGCCTTCGCCACCTCTCACTTTCTGTGGCATGCACCTCATCTCCTTATACTCCTGTCTACTTTCTTCATCTCTCTGACAATCCCACTTCTTCTTTGCCAACCTCTTTCTCTGTATAATCTCCTGTACTTCCTAATTCCACCACCGTGTCTCCTTGTTGACCTTCCTCTGCTCACATGTCATACCAAGCACCTTTCTAGCTGTCTCCCTTACTAGCTCTGCTGTAGTTACCCATCTGTTTGGTACTTTTCACTGCCACCCAGTGACTGTCTTAACTCTTCCCTGAACTCCACCTCACAATTACCCTTTTTCAGTTTCCACCATTTGATTCTTGGTGCTGCCCTCACACTCCTCTTCCTCTTCTTGATCACCAACGTCATCCTACAAACCACCATCCTATGCTGCCTAACTACACTTTCCCTGGTCACCACTTTACAGTCTCCAATCTCCTTCAAACTGGCCCTCCTACATAAAATATAATCCCCCTGTGTGCAGCTTCCTCCACTCTTGTATGTCACCCTATGCTCTTCCATCTTGTTAAAATACGTATTCACCACAGGCATGTCCATCCTTTTCGCAAAATCCACTGCCATCTGACCTTCTGCATTCCTTTTCTTAACACCATACCTTCCCATCACTTCCTCATCCCCTCTATTCCCTTCACCAACATGCCCAATGAAATCTGTTCCAATCACCACTCTCTCACCCTTGGGTGCAGTCATCACCACTTCATCCAACTCACTCCAAAATTTTTCTTTCTCATCCATCGCACATCCAACTTGTAGAGCATATGCACTAACAACATTCATCATTACTCCATCAATTTCCAGCTTCATAAACATCACTCTATCCGACACTCTTTTCACCTCCAAAACACTCTTAGCATACTGTTCCTTCAGGATAACTCCTACGCCATTTATCCTCCCATCCACTCCATGATAAAACAATTTGAACCCACCTCCGATACACCTAGCCTTACTCCCCGTCCATCTGGTCTCTTGTACACACAGTATACCAACCTTCCTTCTGTCCATCATATTGGCTAGTTTCTCCCCATACCAGTCATACTGCCAACATTCAAAGTTCCACCCCTCACTACCACAGTCCTAGCCTTTCTCCTCTCTTCCTGCCTTTGGCCATGCCTTCCTCCTCTTCTCCTCCTTTGGCCAACAATAGCCCAATTTCCACCAGCACCCTGTTGGCTAACAGTACTGGTGGTGGTCCTTGTTAACCTGGTCCTCGACTGATCCGGTATGTAAATATTTACTGCTGCCCACATGGATGATTTGGTGAAGTTTTATGCTGTATGCCCTTCCTGACGCAACCCTCCCCATTTATCCAGGCTTGGGACCGGCACAAAGAAATGCACTGGCTTGTGCATCCCCATATATATTTGCGTATGTGTGCATGATAATAATATTACCGTCATACATATTAATTAATTAATTAATTAATCAGTTAACTAATTAAATTAATTATTTATTTATCCTAACAATGGGCATAAAACTTGTCTGAAGCAAAGTGTGTTCATGTTTTAGCACCATATTACCTGCATTATTAAACATTTATGAAACCATCCTACCAATGTCATCAATCTGTCACCACTCTGTACTTCTGTGTGTGTGAGAGAGTATGTGTGTATGTATGTATGTATATATAGGCAGATAGATATACACACACACACACACACACACACACACACACACACACACACACACACACACACACACACACACATATAAACACACACCTGTCAGATATCTATAGATACAGATATATGGGGGTCATTTAGTCTAGCAGGTGTGTTACACTGAATACCTAATTCATTGTAACCGCACTGTGTTACATATTAAAATCTGTTAACAGTGGGAGTGAGGGAATTTCTTCTTTTCCCAGTGTTATGCAGTCTCAGAGTTAAGAGTGTGGGGTACATGGAAATTTCAATATGCAAAACAGCTGACTTTTTTCTAATGTATTAATGGGTGGATGCTTTGTTATAGCCAGACTGTGTTATTGAACAAGATCAGATAACAAAACAAGTGAGGCTGTAAAATATTGATCTTAGTTAGTTTGGAGGTTCAGAGGTATGGGGGTACAAGGGGAGTTTGGACCAGGAAACACTGCTTGACTGTATATTTGTTTTTGGTCTGAGTGCAATGTATTGTGCACTGATAATTGTTTCATAGATGTACTAATATTGACCCAGATGTATATATACAGGCTTTTGTGGAAGAAAAGTTTCTCTTGCCAAGATACAATTCATATTAACTTTTACAGCAGTTCTCAAAATAAACAATTTTTAATCTAGTTTGTTTTTTGCTATAACAGTTCAAAATGTATTATCTTAAAGTGTTTGATTTCTTAGTAACATCAGAGCTAGAAGCATATTTTCTGAAGATTTGACATTATTTATGTTAGGGAATTTTTTTTATGGCATTACATTTTTTGAAAGACGGAAAGCAGAGTTGACAATTCTGAAATGAGTCATCAAACTCTCAGTCCTGCTGGTCATTATACACATGCTTAAGTATGCTCTGTCACCTTTTAATTCCTATGCTTAGGAGCAGAACAGGGTAGAAAAGCAGAATAACAGATGCTGTCAAACATATGCATACACACACACACACACACACACACACACACACACACACACACACACACGCACACACACACATTGCTAGTCTTTCATAGTTTCAAACCTTAGACTTAAGACTAGGTTTTCTATGTTGAAGTTGGAATCAAAGCTTTAACAATTCTGACGGTAGTTGTTTTGTGTTGGCTTGTACACATGCACAAGTGCAACATGTTGCTTCAGTCATTTACTGTGATAGGCTATTATGCAATTGAACAAGAGACCAGTATGATTTACCACAAATAAGGGCAGTAGGACAGCATTACTATATGAATTACAGTGAGCTTAAATACATACGATGTTAAGAATAATAAGGAGGAGAAAGCATGCCTTGCAGTTAGAAAGTGAAGTTATACTCTCTGCCATTTTCTTACCCACTGTCAATCTGTATCTAGTACTTAAAAGTGTTTTCTGTACTTCAGCATAAACCCAAAGGAAAATACTGCTACAGCAGCCATTGGGCAAAAATTACAGTAGAGCTCAATAGGGCCCACTATATCTTAGCAAAACATTATTCTAAACTAAGTTCATTGTACACAACAGAAAGTAACCCATGAATCCGAGTTCATGCACACTTGAAAGGCATGGATTGTAGTTAGTTTTGAGAAAAGTGATGTACAACAGTAACAATTATTATTGGGGCAAAAGCTATTGCATCAATTCTGAGAGTAAATATATAGTATTATGGAGTTGGCTGTACAGTAGTTTAGCAAAGTGTAATAATTCTAAATTAAATTCCTTATACATAACAGAACAAGACCCACTAACTCTATGATATACTATACCTCAAATAATACTGGGTTTTATACAAAATAACACAGAAAAGTAATACAAGAGATTTTGGGCCAGAAAGATGGTGCAAAGACAAGTCGTCCGTCTTTAATGCTGGTAACCCAAGTTTAGAAATGGAGTCTGATCATAGGCAGGGCTGGCCAGCAGCCAATTGTACATTGCTAGGGAGGTATTTGATGAAATTGTTCTCTCAGATAGAGACCAGGTACCTCACAGTTCAGCAAGTTGTGTAAGATGGAGTGACAGGCATGCTGACATATTACACATCACTCATCACTCCTCCAAGTAGGGATTATGCCCAGCCATGGCTACAGAGTCATGATTCCTGGCAGCTGGTTCTCAGTTCTCTGTAGGATCATAATTACACAGTTCTAGGATTTCTGCTATACCAACTTTCTGAAGAGTCTTCAGCCTACCCTGCAAAAGGAGATGACTGGATTGTACAGTGGAGCTTTGGAGGTACCCAGTGAGAGTGCGTTGGTGTGCTGGGTAGGTAATTGGAGGCTAGAAATAGGTTGAGGGAATATTTCTTTTAATTTTATATGATTGAAAATATCATTTGCTGTACTCTTTGCTTGTGGATGTAAAATGTCAAATATTCTTGGTCTGCATGTCATGTTTTTTAATGGTAAAAATGTTTTATTGCAGGAAAATAGATGATCATGGTGATAAAGCATACAGCATTATGGCCTTGATGTTTTCAATATTTTTTGTGCATACAGAAGTTGTAAAACCTCTACTACACAAATGTGCACTTCTAAAGATAACTCTGGGGAAGCAACACACAGAATAATGGTTCTGATGTTATCAAATGTACATTTTCTAATGTGGAGGCTGTTTATAGTAAAGTTCTGCTTTGAATCCACTACTTGGAACTGGAAGGATTCCACTTCAGTTTTGAGAAGTGTGAAGTTCGCTTTTGAGAAGTTTTTTGCTGTGGTTTTCTGGGCTGGGGGAGGGGTCGGGATGTGGATATCCAGTGAAATTAATTTATGGTCTGATCTTACCAATGAGGGATATACTTCTGGTATGGAGCATAGAGTCCCCATGTTGGTAATGATCAGGTCTAGTATGTTAGCCCCTCTTGTGGGAGTGGTGACTAGTTGTTCCATAGCATTTGAGTTTATAAATTCCAGGAACCTTTGGGCTAAGGTGCTGGGGCTTGAGTAATGCTCCCAGTCTATGTTTGGGTAGTTGAAGTCGCCCAATATAATGGTGTTCGGAGAGATCTTCATGTTCTCCATTGTTTTCAGGTAAGCCGAGTGGGATTCCTGACTTTGAGAGGGTGGTCTGTAGGATGCTATAAACTGAAAAGCAGTCTTGCCCACTGTCAATTGCACATGGATGGTCTCCGATACTTCGTGCAATGCCATTAACCTGGAGGTGTGGATATCCTTGATGAATATGGAAACTCCCCCTCCTTTTGTGGTTCGGTCCGGGTTTTGGGGCCGAAAAGCATGATATGAGGTATAACCTGGTAGTGCTGGGGTGCTCTCTGGAGCCTTGAACCAGGTTTCTGTCACTGCACAGATATCGATGTTCTCCATACTGAGGAGAGCTTTGAGTGCATGCATCTTGAGGTTAAGACTTCTGGCATTTAGCAGCATTACCCTTAGTTTCTTGTTCCTTGTGCTGTCCATGGAGGTGGGTTTGACTTTTGAGCCTTGCCTAAAAAAGGCACTATGGGGGTGGCAAGAGCCTTTGCCAATATCCGAAAGCCCAGGGTTGACAGGTGCAAGCCGTCCCTAGCGAAGCAATGTGGCTTGTCGAGCATGTCATCCCAGGCTGACAGGCACTGGATCCCCTTTGAATGACACCAAAATTTTAGCCAATTGTTAAAATCGACCATTTTGTCTTTATACTGTGGCATCATTCTAGGTGAGGGTAAGATGCTGCTCAAGGTCAGGGTCATACCAGCCTGGGCTACATGATCAGAGAGCTCCTCTATGTCTCTTTTCTTGTAGTCGAGGGAGGTACGTCTCTGGTCATTCACGCCAGCATGTACAATGACTGAGTCATATTTGTATTTGCTTTGGAGTGACCTGAGTGCTTGCTTTATGTGGCGGATCCTAGCGCCCGACAGGCAGCTCACTGTGACCTTCTCTTTATTCAGCCTGGTGAGCAGGACGTCAGTGTGTCTGACAATAAAGTCACCTATTACAAGAGTATCAGGTGTGTTATTCAGCCTTAAGGGCTATGACTGCTTGACAGACTGACTTTCTGTGCTATGTGTTGTACGTGTTTTGTTTTGGGGTAGCGTTTGCTTGGATGTCTGCTTTGGAGGTCTCTGTTGCTTAGGTAGATTTTTATTTAGAGCCTCCGAGTATGTTTTTGTGTTTTTATGTGTTTGGTTCGCTGTTGTGGTGGGACTATGTGATACTGGAATTGTGTTGTGTGAGGTTACCGTTTCCTCTTGACTGGTTACACCAGTTTTGAGATGAGAGAGCTCAGCCTCCAGTTTGGCTATATGGTTGCATCTCTCACATATATTTGAACCTGTTTGGAGGAGGAGAGAGTTGTCCGTGTACATGAGACAGTTGTAACATTGCCTCAAAATTCCCAGATTCACCAGCTGGACTGGAGAGGAAACCATTGACTGACCTTTGAACATGCTAGAGTAATATAGGGAACTGATTAAAATGGACCAATAGGGGACAAGGTAATTGTAGAGAGTATAAGAGTAAGTAGTGCTTATGGTTTATTAGTGCTAACTTGTAAAATTACTTATTTGGACCAGTGAGGGGCCTTAGAATGAGAATATGGTGTTTAATTTGAGAGATAGAGCAGTTCTAAGGGAAAAAGTGAAGAGCAGACTTTGTGGAGCCAGGAATAGTTTAAACCCAATTAGGCGGCGCCGCCCGATGTTGCGCTATGTGCAAAAACATGCAAAACCGTGCAAAAGAGGGTTTTAAGAGAGGGAGATCAAGGAGTTAGGAACTGACCCAAAATGGCCAATAAAACTACAGTTTCAAGGCAGTAACCACTCCTACAGGGGCAGGCAGGCTGCTCAATGTTTATCACTGCCACTGATGAACACAAAGACTTTCCTTTAGCCCAAGCAAACAATGGCCTCCAAGAAACTTACAAACAATTCAGAACAGCAAATCTCTTAGTAACATCAGAGCTAGAAGCATATTTTCTGAAGATTTGACATTATTTATGTTAGGGAATTCTTTTTATGGCATTACATTTTTTGAAAGACAGAAAGCAGAGTTGACCATTCTGAAATGAGTCATCAAACTCTCAGTCCTGCTGGTCATTATACACATGCTTAAGTATGCTCTGTCACCTTTTAATTCCTATGCTTAGGAGCAGAACAGGGTAGAAAAAGGCACACAGAATAACAGATGCTGTCAAACATATGCATACATACACACACACACACACACACACACACACACACACACACACACACACACGCACACACATTGCTAGTCTGTCATAGTTTCAAACCTTAGACTTAAGACTAGGTTTTCTATGTTGAAGTTTGAATCAAAGCTTTAACAATTCTGACGGCAGTTGTTTTGTGTTGGCTTGTACACATGCACAAGTGCAACATGTTGCTTCAGTCATTTACTGTGATAGGCCATTATGCAAGTGAACAAGAGACCAGTATGATTTACCACAAATAAGGACAGTAGGACAACATTACTATATGAATTCCAGTGAGCTAAAATACATACAATGTTAAGAATAATAAGGAGGGAAAAGCATGCCTTACAGTTAAAAAATGAAGGCATACTCTCTGCCATTTTCTTACCCACTGTCAATCTGTATCTAGTACTTAAAAGTGTATGCTGTACTTCAGCATAAACCCAAAGGAAAATACTGCCACAGCAGTCCATTGGGCAAAAATTGCAGTAGAGCTCAATATGGCCCACTATATCTTAGCAAAACATTATTCTAAACTAAGTTCATTGTACACAACAGAAAGTAACCCATGACTGTGAGTTCATGCACACTTGAAAGGCATGGATTGGAGTTAGTTTTGAGAAAAGTGATGTACAACAGTAACAATTATTATTGGGGCAAAAGCTGTTGCATCAATTCTGAGAGTATATATATAGTATTATGGAGCTGGCTGAACAGTAGTTTAGCAAAGTGTAATAATTCTAAATTAAATTCCTTATACATAACAGAACAAGACCCACTAACTCTATGATATACTATACCTCAAATAATACTGGGTTTTATACAAAATAACATAGAAAAGTAATACAAGAGATTTTGGCCCAGAAAGATGGTGCAAAGACAAGTCATCCGTCTTTAATGCTGGTAACCCAAGTTTAGAAATGGAGTCTGATCATAGGCAGGGCTGGCCAGCAGCCAATTGTACATTGCTAGGGAGGTATTTGGAGAAATTGTTGTTGCAGATAGAGACCAGGTACTTCACAGTTCAGCAAGTTGTGTAAGATGGAGTGACAGGCATGCTGACATATTACACATCACTCATCACTCCTCCAAGTAGGGATTATGCCCAGCCATGGCTACAGACTCATGATTCCTGGCAGCTGGTTCTCAGTTCTCTGTAGGGTCATAATTACACATTTCTAGGATTTCTGCTATACCAACTTTCTGAAGAGTCTTCAGCCTACCCTGCAAAAGGCGATGACTGGATTGTACAGTGGAGCTTTGGAGGTACCCAGTGAGAGTGCATTGTTGTGCTGGGTAGGTAATTGGAGGCTAGAAATAGGTTGAGGGAATATTTCTTTTAATTTTATATGATTGAAAATATCATTTGCTGTACTCTTTGCTTGTGGATGTAAAATGTCAAATATTCTTGGTCTGCGTGTCATTTTTTTTAATGGTAAAAATGTTTTATTGCAGGAAAATAGATGATCATGGTGATAAAGCATACAGAATTATGGCCTTGATGTTTTCAATATTTTTTGTGCATACAGAAGTTGTAAAATGTCTACTACACAAATGTGCACTTCTAAAGATAACTCTGGGGAAGCAACACACAGAATAATGGTTCTGATGTTATCAAATGTACATTTTCTAATGTGGAGGCTGTATTAATTCTACAGTACAAAGGTCTGCTTCTTATGAAACATAATAATTTGAAACAGGGCACAGCATTATGGACTTGATACTTTGACTAGGTATTTTTCCTGATATGTGATAGTACAAACTAATAGACAAATATGGGCAAGTGAAGTACTCCACTTTATTTTTACATTATTGCAAATTTTCTTTGATACACTGTATGTTTGTGAATGCTAGTGGCAGAAGAAGATTCTCTTCATGACTCTGGTTTGTGCACAGTTAAATTCTGTACTCATTCAACCAGCAAGTAGAAATTATTAAAGCTATATTAAGTCTATTGTACAAACATACTTCTGAAAACAGTGAGCATATTAAAGCAACTTACAGCTTTATGGTCCTGATGCCTTGACAAACCTGTTCCAGTATAATACCTAACAGTGATAAAAGACAACCAGGTATAGGCAATAAGAACATTTCACATTATTTTACATGACTGCAGCTATCATTTGGCAAAGTGTTTTTATATAGAAAAATACATATTCTGGAATGGCAATTCATTTATTATAAAACATTTCATAGCAGAAAAATGTGGTCATAGAAATGCAAAATACAATATTGTGGTTTTAATACAATTATAAGACATCTTCTCTGATACTCACAAGTGAGAAGTAATAGCCAAGTATAGTTAAAATGAAAGATTCCCTTTATTTAATATGATTGCAGAAATAATTTGGTACAGCATATAATACAACAAAATGCCAGTGAAAGACTGAATTTATTGAAAACGACTCTAGGGCTTCAGCAAACAACTGCCTTCAAGGAGTACAAGCAATCAAATGGCTCAACATCTTATATAAAACTCATAAAACATAATATTATACAATTAAGCAATTAAATAATTATATATAATTATATTAAAAATCTCCAGTTGCATTCCACATTCAAACCACTGGGGTTAGTGTACCATACTTCAAAATAAAAACAGTTTTCTTGTGAAGCAACCTTCTTTTTTATATCAAAATGCTCAACACTTGGGACAATTTGTTCCAAAATAATACCTTTTAGAACTTCAAGATTGACTAATATTTATAATCTGTTTACTAAAGACATCAAAAGTAATAACTACATACACTATATTGTTGTTTATATATATATATATATATATATATATATATATATATATATATTTATATATATATATATATATATATATATATACACACACACACACACACACACACACACACACACACACACACATTTTTTTTTGTTTGTCGCTTTTATCATTTGGTCCACTGATGCAAAAATGCTTCAGTATAAGAATGATCACAGAGAGTCAGCATGCCACATTATGGTTTTGTTACTTCCTCAAGCATTGTTCTCCAACACTCAAGAGTAGAAAATAGTAGTTAAATATAGGCAGCAGGAATATTGTACTTTATATTATATGACTAAAGAATATAATTTGGTGTTCTGTTTGTTGCTGTTGTCAGTCTCAGCTACAAACAGTGCCCACCCCACTTTATATGATGCAGTGCCATACTGGCTCAAGAAATAAGCAATAACTAATTATATTGTCATAGTAAATCTAAGAGAAGTAATGTTAGTGTCACTTTGTTTTGAACACTGTGCACTTTCACATGTTGATTGGCAATAACAATTTAGGGAATTAAAAAAGCTAGCTCAGAATAATGTTTTTATCTAAGGAATTACTGGACTCAAAAGAAAATGTAGTAAAATACTACATTCCTTTCCCAAGCACTATCAGAAGTGGTAGCAAACTGCTGAATATGAGTCAACCCAAGACCAGTTTCTTACGAATAAAGAAAAAATGGTCAGTAGCTTCAGTATAGTATGAATAACCAAATGTAGAATTGTTTGCTAGGACTTCCGGAAGCAGTTGCTTAGCATCATCCTGTTTTTTCACAATTAGCTATTTATTTTCTTTATTGGATTTAACAGAACAAATGCAGTCTGCTTAAGATGCTGCTTCTCAGACCACCTCCTATTCCCATGATTATTACCCCATCTCTCATTGCCACTGCACTTCAAGCCAACAATCGGCATTGACAAGTATACAGTAAGTTAGTATTAAAAGAATGCTAAAATACAAGAAAATACCACATATTACAACACTGTAGCATATTTTAAATATTTCTGCCTTCATAAGCAGCAGTTTGGTACAACAACAATACAGTAAATAAAATAAGTAATAATATTAATTCTTATGGACAAAAAAAACTTTCCTACACTTTTCTCCTCAGAGAGACATCTCCCACCTTAGCCACCTTAGAGAAATGGATCAGCACAATGGACGCAGATGTACTAGCAAGGCTAATGATGCCTCTTGCAGTAAGAATTTTTAGACTGTACCACTGATCAGTATATACATTGTTATATTAGCATTTGTGCCCAGTGAAATAAGCATCATAGGCTGCATATGACACAAGTCTGGAGTAGAAGGCTTATCAGTGTGCACCTGTCCAAGGTTTCTGGGCCTTTTCCATGCATTACCCTTTTCCCTGTTGCTTTTTGGCATTTACATATAGGCAGCCTTCATGTTAGTATATATGAGGGGTATGTTTATGTCTTCTCTCCTTTTAAAGCTCCACTTCTTTTTTTATACCATACCACTTACATACTCCTGTGTAACCAGCTTGAACAAGCAGCTAAGCCAGCTTTTCTAGAGTAGCTGCTATTTGTATAATTTTTTTTTAAAGATAATTTTTTTGCAGAGTGTTTTTCTTTTTTTGTTAGTATTAATTTCGAACAAACATAATTGCTAACCAAACAACTTAATTACATTTTTGTCTGGTTAGGTCCCTAGCACACCTCTGAGCAACAATTGTATCAGGTGACTCATCCCATCTTGCCAACATGTCAAGTTTGTCCAACCCTGAATGGGAGCACCTGCAGGGAGAGAGAACTCTGAGAGGAGCCCTCACATTCTGTGATCTAGGTTGGGAAGCTGGTGTTGCCTTGATGTAATCTCACACTTGTCTGCTGTTAGGATGTTTATTTGGTAGCCCTATAACCCTGGCTTGGTTGATCAACAAGCACAGTGCAATGTTCACAATACAGAGCCCATGGTAAGTGCATGCTCCTTCACACCTACAATCCTTAGCTGAAGTAGAAGTGTTCCTTGTTTATATTGTATCACAGAGCCTGTCGTGTATATGGAATACAGTTCTGGAGGCTTTTTTAGAGGATGTTTCTGTTCTGGAAAATATGCAGCTCATTCCAATCCAGGAGTAGCTTATCCCTCTCCTCCTTCTCCAGCCAGGTTCTTCAGTGTCTTGACCCCCCACCCAACCCATATCATATGTTTTACAATATAGGACTCATATTTTAGCACTATGTCGACAGCTATTTATACAGTATTACAGAATGCATTTTACTCTGTGGCTTTATGTCTTTGGATCATATAGGTGCCTGTTTATTCTACTGCACCATACATCATTTCCACTCAACTTATGCATAGTTTGTGAAGACTTTATGCTGTTCTGTACAAAAATGCATGTAAATATCCCTGTCAAAGAATCCTTCTTATGGATCAGGGTTTTATAGGTTCAGTTCACTTATACACCATACACCTAGTACTGTGACACTGAATCCCTTTAATATATTGTCATTAAACCAGTGTGTCTCAGATAGTCTCTATCAAGTACCCTGTCTCTGAATCCCTCTGACATGATAGCACTAAACCAGTGTGTTTGAGACACTGTGTACCAAGTACCCTGTCTCTGATATCTCTCTTTAATATTCTGACACTAAATCAGTGTGTCTCAATCATTATATCATGTACCCTGCTTTGAATTTGTCTAATATGGTAACATTACACCACTGCATCTCAGATACAGTATATTAATTACCCACTCTCAGTGTTTCTTTATTATCAAGCATCTCAGAAGAATGTCTCAGACCTTACCAGCATTGCACCTATGTAAGTAACTCCTTTTCACTCACTGCACAAAACTTAAATGGCACATCCCTTCTGAATGTCATATTCGTCATGTGTATCAGGCTTATTAAACCTAACTTCTTCTACCTTACCCTCTTTCCCTTCACCAGATGTTTGAATTCAGAGTGTAAGCAATTGCTGCACATTTGTGGTTCTTCCCTGTGTACAAGAGGTTGAGCTGACATCTCACCTGCCTAAATTAATGTTTTCCTCAACTGGACATTAACAGTTCCATGGCAGTTTTCATTGCAGCACACTGGGGTTTCCCCTGATATTTTGGTCATATTTCTGCTAGTCATTGTATGTGAGTCATTGTTTCTTCCAAGTGAAGGCATGAGGCCTGCCTAGGTATATACAATTAAAAAAATCCATCCATCCACAGCCCCTTTTTCAATTTTTACACATGAGGTTGGGGTGTCACTTCCTCAGTGATAATCATCTAGAGCCAAAGATCACAATGCTGGGTTACTAACCCTGCCATGGTTGTTCTTCTCTACCACACACTCACACCTATGACCAATTTAGAGTGTCCAATCCACCTATTGGATGTCTTTGAAATGTGGGAGGAAACCTGAGCACCTGGAAACCCACACAAACATGATAATGACATGAAGACTCTGCACAGAAGGCACTCCAGCTGAGAACTGAACCAGAGAACCTCTTGCTGTGAGGCAACAATGCTTTCTGCTGCAACACTGTGCTACCCTAAAATGTAATAATAATAATAATAATAATAATAATAATAATAATAATAATAATAATAATAATAATAATAATAATAATAATAATAATAATAATAATGTCTGTTTCATGTATACTATGCTGTGCTCTGTTTGGACTGTCAAAACAAAACAGTAATACAGCTGAATTATTTTAAAGATGTGTAGGTGTTCTGCTACTGACTGCTTTGTAACCATAGGGCAAAATGAAGGACTGAACCGTTGAGATCTTTTACTAACCTGTTATTAGATTGCAGACTTTCAAGAGTTTCATAAATAGATACAATATGATATTGTTTTACTTTATATGTAGGGAAGAGTGACCGGATTGTGTGGAAATTTTGACAATTATACTTCAAATGATATGACTACATATAACAATATGGAAGTGAGAAATGCCCAAGTCTTTGGAGACAGCTGGACTTCAGGATGGGTAAGCAAAAGAAAACTACCGTTTGATATATACAACTATTTTCTTATTACCACAAACTCAAGGATGTGGCTACCATGACTGAAACAATGCAGGGTAGATCATTTGACCCACAAGCCTATGTCATGATTTTAAATATGTGAATATAGATAGGGTACAAGCACTTTCTGATATTTGTCACACACGAGTACATTTCTCTCCATGTTCATTAGCTTGTTAGACCGTGAAGTACTGAAGTCCCTCCCATGGAGTACAGCGCTATTTGTAGAGTAGGGCTGTACTGTCTCTGTTTCGTCCTCTTCCTATTGCTGTCACTCTTTCCAAACACAACATGTGTACTCTGTCTCCCCCTCACTAACACACACAAACATAAACAAACAGTCTCTTTCTTAATTTGCTTCTCAGATGATTTATGATGATTCCTTCTCATAGTCTCCAAACACAATGTCAAATGTGTCATTTACTGCTTCAGTTATTTGTGTCATAAAGCACCATGTTGCTAATAACGTCTATTTTATTAAAGAGCTGTCTTTTTCTCTAATAGTGCAAAAGTCAAAATGACTCCATGAAATCATGTGAAGTACATCACAGCAACTTCCCATATGCCAAGAAGCAATGTGCTCTGCTCTACAGTGATGTATTTGCCCCATGTCGGAATGTGGTAAGTTAGCTAAAAAATGACTGGTGGCAAATTTATTCTTACTGAATAAATACTTTTTCATTTATTGACTTTTTCTGGAACTCTTCTTAATAAGATTTGTAGAAATTTCTTTGTCATACACTAGAATTGCATTATGCTACAATTTCAGACTGTGCATTACTAAACAGAAAGGAGATATGGCTTCCTGAGTACCACTAGATTAAAGAGCAGATGCAAAAAAAAAGACATTTCTGTACCTAACTACAATTATATAAATTAATGTTAGCATATAGTACTACATTTCTGTACCTAACTAAAATTACATAAAATAATTTTAATAGCATATAGCACTAACATACTATATGTTATGTTTTATTTTTATAAATTCAAGTTCTTTGTTTCTCACAACTATTGGGGGTGTCTTACCCATCACACATCATATCTCCAGCTGCAAGGATATTAAACAAATCCATTAAAACCAAATGAATAGACTAACAAACTGGTGCATGCTATTAGGTAAAAATCAGCACATAAAGCCTTGACATTTCTGCCTCAAAAACAAAATCCCAAAATGCATTTTATGATGAAGGAATGGTCCCCTACAGCCAACATGTATAGCCAAATATTCAAATGTATTTTATTAATTTCTTTTTCTTTTCCTTTATTTTATGTTATTTACATTTGTTAGCCTGGGTAGAGCACTGATCCTCCTGGAGCATAGTCAGGGGCACAGCGTGCTGACATAAATAGACATTTTCCAAGCTGATTGACCACATTTATAAAATAAAGCCATTTAGCACTGAGGAGTTTAATGGCTTCTTGTAAATACATCCATATATATTGTTTTCTTCAAACATCCACATATCAACATGTCAGTTATTTCATGAGTAAAATAAAACATCATTCTCGTGGCCTGAAATACTTTATCTTCTCAACTTCTGATTTAATTTGTCTTCAGCAAAATAAATGCACTCAGCATGTCACTGATCAACCACTGATTTTGCTGAAAAGACATGTATAAAACACTGATATATCTGGATATCCAAAGTTTGACCTGTGACAAATTGGCAGTGCTGTACTTAACTGCGGTGCTGTTGACCAAAGGCCAAACTTTTCTACATAACTTGCATTATGAGTATGATTTACCCAGCTAAGCCTTGTTAATTTATAAGCTGAAATTTATACTTTGACATGAGAACACATTTAAACTGGTAGTGATAAAAATGTTTGCCTGCAAAAAAAGTCCATTATCAAAAATCTTAAAAAAACATAATTGACAGTATAATAGTATAGTAAAGTACAGTAGAATAATACAATGTAATAATAAGTTTGCAATGCAAGTGTAGGCATACTAACAAAATGGGACCACATCCCAAATGTATAGAAAGAAGTGGAGAATGCTTTTGCTATGAAAGCAACACACTGCCCATGTAATAAATACAGTGCCTAAATAATAAGATCACAAAAAAGTGAAATCAAAGTTTCCACGTAAACCTGATAGTGAGTAGTGTAAGATACAATGCAAAAGAGGAATATGAACCCATAGCAAACATAAGAAGTCAGCACATCTTGGGCAATGGACCGTTATATGCAAACAAGTAAGTAGATGTGGAAATAAATCTAAAAACAACGTTGCTACACAAACTAGAACATCCAAATATTAAGATGATTTGTGACACATGCAGGCTACCATCCAAACACAATGAAATATATGTCTCAAACCAAAACAATCTGGTGGTGTGGGCCAGTCATAGGTAGGAGAAACAAACAATGCAAGTCATAACCATTGCTAAAGAATGAGATCAGTGGTGTACCTAGGATTTCTGGCACCCTGGGCAGTTCCCTGATTGGCACTCATGGCCACATTTGAAGCTCTCAAATCAAGTTGGGGAGCAAAAAAAGAATAAAATAAATCGAGCTGAGGACTATATGTACCTATCTTATACATATGTGTGTATATATATATATATATATATATATATATATATATATATATATATATATATATATATATATATATATATATATATGGGTCCCCTTCTTTTTTTTTCCATAATAACTCTTTATTGTTATATTATTTTCATACACAAGTAAAAACAAACACAAAGTTTTAAGAGAAAAAATATAAAACAAAGGATTACTAATTAATGTCACTAACTATCACACCAAACAAATATACAATATTTACAAGAATGCTTCCATGTAAAACATTAAGAATAGAGAAAAAAGAAAAAGTAGTTAATAACATTTCCAGTAAGATACAGTTTAAATACAAAATTCTCTCCAAGCAAGTATATAAATGTGAGTATTATGCTAATATAATATTAAATATCTGTTCCCAAATTTTTGGGTTATTAATGTTTTTATTATTCGGACTTAAGAGTAGTTTATGAGCTAATATATGCCTTGTTGCCAAAACTCTAAAGTTTTCCCAAGATGTTTTAGATGGGTCTAACCAATTAGTGACTATATAAAGTTTCATTAACAGAAAAATATTAATATATATGGTACTTTGTGATTTAGGGAGTTCTTTCAGAGGAATATGTAAAATCGTAAATTTCCATGACAACGTTGTACTTTGGTAACCCATCTTCTGAAGTTGAATCTTAAGGGAATTCCAAAGCTTATATATGCATTTACAGCTCCAGAACATATGAAGAAGATCAGCCAGTTGATTTTTACAGTATGGACAAGTTGGAGAGTTTTTAGCATTAAATTTATGTAGGGTAAGGCGT
This sequence comes from Protopterus annectens, assembly GCF_019279795.1. NCBI lineage: Eukaryota > Metazoa > Chordata > Ceratodontiformes > Protopteridae > Protopterus > Protopterus annectens. The sequence goes on from NC_056745.1 coordinate 568,876,501, forward strand.
GTATAATATGCATTATTCCATATCATCAACTGGTATACATCAATTTTTGAAGAGAAGTAGATTTGATAGTCAGGTCAATTGCTTTTAACATATTACTTTTGTCTGTCACTAAAATTTTCTCTTCCCAATAGTTGGATAACAGAATTTTATCATGAAATTTAAAGTCTTTAATTAATTTATTTGTTGTTGTGATATATTTAATATCCTGTTGGAGGGTTTGCCACAACTCAAAGCATTTATTAACATTTTCATCTTCAGGTTTAAAATTTAAAAAGTAGCTCATAGCAAGTTCTCTAATTTGTCTCAAAATAAGATAATTTTTGGGTAAGTTAAATTCTTGTCTTATTTGATTGGCCGAGCGGTCCAGATATTTGTGTATATCAATCAAAGTTAAATTAACTATTAGTGGAAACTGTTTAAGATCAATTAATTGATTATTCAATTTTAAATTAGGATTCCTATGAAATGGTTGAAAAACCATCATATATTGACCCAGATCCAAAGATTGAAATAAACCTTGTATAGATAATATGTTAGTTTTAATATGTTCAATAATCCCATACATTTTCAAAGTATCTTTACCTAAAAAGGGTATTGCTTTAGGATTAATGTTTAACTTTAAAATATATCTATAATTCAAAATCACCCAAGTTGGTGTCCACTTAGTAGTAGTTGTATCATAGTTGGCAATTCTTAGAATTCTGTTAGAGTTCACAACTAGGTAGTACAATTCAGTTTAGCAACTCTCAGTCTCCCTTTATTTTTTGGGGTCATTAATTTATCATAAGATATCCTGGTTTTTTTTTTGGTTCCCAAATGAATTTAGCCAATTCTTTATGAATTTTTTTAAAAAATGTCTTTGAAAGTATTAATTGGGCTGATCTAAAATTATAAAGTAATCTTGGTAACACATTCATTTTAACAATTGAAACTTTTGCTAGTAGTGACACAATGGAACTCATGACAGAATGGAAGCGCAAGCCATGGACATGTACAAGGAAATGGATTTTAGTACATGGTTAAACAAATCATGTGCTTTTACCAAGGAAAAAGAAAAAACGAAAGAACCAGCAAACAGCTTAACCTATAAGGACAAATGTAAGATTTTCAAAAAATTGTTAGTAAAATTCAAATCGCTTAGTGTAGAAAATTGGTACTTTGACAAATGTATAAAAGAAAAGATAGTACCTAAAGGTTTGAGACTTAACAAGTTTCCGAACAATGTGAATGGTGATAAAATATTTTTAAAGGTATTTGCGATATTTTAAATGAATGTGGGCTAGCTATGTTAAAATTGATGATGAAACGCAACACTGATGTTATGGAACAAACTAAAAATGAGATAGATAAGCTATACAGTGAAATTAACACTGACTTATTGTTTCGAGTTGATGAGTATAAACATTTGAACTTTAGGGTATTGTACGACATAGACTCTGCTACTAATATGAATATTAACAGAAAACTAAAGAAACTTGAAAGGGACCTTGGTGATTATGAGAAAGGAAATGCATATGCAGATGAGAATATATTTAGGAATCAAGAAAAGGGGAAGGGCCCGTATACAATACACAGGACAAGATACAATCAAAATAAAAGTTATAGAGGGGCTGGAAGAGGTGTTAATTGGGAACCTAGACAATGGGAACAGGGGCAATTGGACCCAAACCCAATGGAATACCATAGATATTCACATGATGAACATTTCGATACAATAGAAAATGACAATAATGTTAGAACTGATGTCCCTTTAGGGATAGACAAACCCAGGAGGTCAGAGAGGTTGAGAAATCGGACTCAACAAACCTATGCACAGGTAATGCATACTGGAAGAGTATACAGATAGGTGACTTTGACATGGTTTTGTGCCAAGACATAATAAGTGATTGCAGTCCTGAATTATTTTTGGATGCACAGGAACATGTGGACGTCACTATACATACTTTTAATAATTTTAATATATTTAACTATACTGAAATATTGATTAATCAAGATTGTTTTAGGCTATTTACCAAAGGGTTTATTTTTGTACCAGTCAACAAACCTAGAGTTGAAAACATTATATTAGATATCAAGTTATTTACACAAAAATTTAATTTCAAACATATATTTAAGGACAGAGTAGGTCAAGATAGAGAGAATTCTTTAGCAAGACACAGTACTTACAACCCCCCATTACAATACGAAATTTAAAATTTTGAAAAATGTGTTATAAATAGGATACGAAATGGTTACAAAAACAACAATATTGATAATAAAAAAATCAAAAGCAATTTAACCAACGCTGAACACAAACTACTCAGAGACTTGAGTAGTAATGACAAAATTCATATCATGAAACCTGATAAAGGGGGAGGGGTGGTTATTATGGATAGATGGGATTACATTAAGAAAATGAAGGATATTTTGGACAAGGAAGAGCAATATGGTTCAGTAACAAAGAATGAGATTAATATTTCATACAGGAAGCTAGACTTCATTCTGGAAGACAATCTGTTTACAGGAATGATTGATATGGAACTGTATAAATTTTTAAAAGTACCAAAACCCGTTATTCCGGGTATTTTTGGAATACCCAAAATACATAAATCCCTACACAATCCACCCATGAGACCCATAGTGTCATCCCAGGGATCAAAAACTCAGCCTTTGGCAATTTATGTAGACACTATGTTAAAAGGATTTAACACTAAATATGACCATATTCTGATTGATTCATGGGATTTTTTGAAAAAAATAGGTGGGAGTACTTATTTAGATAACATGTTGTTTATTACTATTGATGTTAAGGAATTGTTTTCAGTTATACCTCAAGATATTGGTTTAGACTGGTTTGAAAAAGTACTTGTTGAACTGAAACTAGTAACAGGAGCTAATTTTAGAACAGTTTTGGAATGTATGGAACTGATATTAAAGTACAACTATGTGTATTTTGAAGGAGACTACTACCATCAGAAAGAAGGAGTTGCCATGGGCTCAGCTTGTGCCCCTATGTACGCTAACATCATTATGTTATTTTGGGAAAAGAATTATGTGTTCAATTCTATATACAGTCAATATATAAGTAATTATTTTTGTTTTTTGGACGATATATTTGTTTTATGGTCTGGTCCATATGAGTACATTCAAGATTTTATACAATATATAAACCAGACAACTACTTTTTTGCATTTCACACACCAAATAGATGCAGAGGAAATACATTTCTTAGATATTAAATTAAGTAAGGACAATCAGAGTAAATGTTATAGGTCCAATGTATTTAGAAAGGAACATCATTCCAATGCCTATTTACATTTCAACAGTGATCATCCTTACCAACTTAAGAAAAACATAGTAAAAGGACAAATGATTAGGATGGCCAGAATGGTCTCAGACGATACAGATTTTGTAAAAGAAATTGATAATGCAGAAAAAATGTTTTATGAAAGAGGCTATCCTATGGATTTTATTAGCCCTATAAAAGAATACGTATGATCAAAAAGAGGCAACAAATATAATGCTTTGTTAGCTAAAGAAGGGTGTGTGAAGCCTACAGTAACTAATAGTGACAAGAGTAGTTCTAATACTCCTAATACAATTGTAATAAGTGACACACCCTATCTGACGATCACATACCATCAAGGTGTAAAATGGTTGAGGAAAAAGTATTGATGATACTTGGGAGATGTTCAGGAACATAGCAACAAAGACTGATGTATTTCAAAGTGATATAAAATACAGTTTTAGAAGAAACAAGAATATTAAAAGAATAATTGAACAGAGAACTACTAGTATCAGGGGGGCTAACAAGAGACACGGCACTTTTAAATGCAGTAGGTGTGCACAATGCATATTTATTGCTGGATTGAAAGAAATCAGAATACCTAGTTTGGATATAACTTTAAAAGCCAAAAGGTACAATAGTTGTTACTCAAAAGGAGTAGTATACTTAGTATTCTGTAACGTATGCTGGAGTTACTATATAGGCAAAACTGAACACCATCTTAGGAATAGAATATATGAACATACAAGGGACATTAGCAAACACAATGACAACAATGCATTATATAGGCATGTAATGGTATGCAAACAGGCAGATTTCAAATTTTGGGTGCTTGAGGAAATTGAACCCATGGATAGAGGAGGTGATTGGGAGACTAAGCTAGAGTACAGGGAAATGATCTGGCAGTTGAGATTAGACGCATGTAGTGGAAAAGGATTAAATGATCATATATCCGTAACTCCGGCGTTAAAAATATTGGCGGCAGACACAAAGAAAAGGTAAAATGACCAGATGCTAAGAAAAACTGTAATGCCCATAACCTCTAGAATAGAACTATTTAACAGGTCCCTTTATAAAGGGTTTAACTACGTTTCTAGGGTTGTAATATATATAATACTAATCTTATTTATTTATTTATTTATTCACACCTATATAATTTGGTATTACAATATTAACATAATATTTATATCAGTTTGAACAATCTTTAACAAGTTGTATAAATTATCAGCACAACATTTTTAAATAACATTTTTTTAAACAATATTTTTAAACAATATTTTTAAATAAAATCATCAGTATCATTTAAATAAACTATTAGTACTATATTAATTAATTATTTATTCATTTGATTTTATTATTAATATTTGGTGACTTGTTCAAATATTTTCAATGCTTATTTATATATACACATATACATATTACAAACAGGTACAAACAAGTACATATTTGTTACATCTGTATATTCTTTATGTTTATGTTTTTACACATACATATTGAGATAGACAAATGCATTTATTTTGCACATATGTATTTAACATAATATTAATTATTAACTTTTTTGGGGAGTTTTTTCTTTGGTCAATATGTCTATATGTATTTATTTATTTATTAATTTACCAACGTGCCTTTTGGCAAACTGAATGTATATATTTGTATATATTTGTGTTTATATATTTATTTATTTACTTATTTATATATTTATATATTTACATTATATACATATGTATTGATTATACATATATAGGAATATATATTCCTTGTATGTATGTTGGCTTATTTAACACAATTTTATTCTAAATGTTTCTTCAGTGTTGCAGAAATTCATTGTTTGAAGTCTAGCCCTTTAATTAATTAATTTACAAGCAATTAACCAGACAAAGGTTCAATTAGTAATTAATTATGTAGGATATATAAAGTAAGAATTGTGAATGGTAACTGGATTCTGAGGAAGTCTCTGGTGTTGGAGATGAAAGCACTAAATCAGTGACTTTGTCTTTATTCGTTTTTGAATTTATGTGTTTAAAGTATATTATTCATTTTATTTTTCGTTTTCTGGTAATAAATTTACTATCAATTCGTGTGAGATCGATGTTTGTATCACCTATATAGAGTGATACGTGGATACAAGGACAGCCTTCATTGTATTTGGAACTACTACGCTAATATATGCCTTGTTGCCAAAACTCTAAAGTTTTCCCAAGATGTTTTAGATGGGTCTAACCAATTAGTGGCTATATAAAGTTTCATTAACAGAAAAATATTAATATATATGGTACTTTGTGATTTTGGGAGTTCTTTCGGAGGAATATGTAAAATTGTAAATTTCCATGACAACGTTGTACTTTGGTAACCCATCTTCTGAAGTTGAATCTTAAGGGAATTCCAAAGCTTATATATGCATTTACAGCTCCAGAACATATGAAGAAGATCAGCCAGTTGATTTTTACAGTATGGACAAGTTGGAGAGTTTTTAGCATTAAATTTATGTGGGGTAAGGCGTGTATAATATGCATTATTCCATATCATCAACTGGGTATACATCCATTTTTGAAGAGAAGTAGATTTGATAGTCAGGTCAATTGCTATTAACATATTACTTTTGTCTGTCACTAAAATTTTCTCTTCCCAATAGTTGGATAACAGAATTTTATCATGAAATTTAAAGTCTTTAATTAATTTATTTGTTGTTGTGATATATTTAATATCCTGTTGGAGGGTTTGCCACAACTCAAAGCATTTATTAACATTTTCATCTTCAGGTTTAAAATTTAAAAAGTAGCTCATAGCAAGTTCTCTAATTTGTCTCAAAATAAGATAATTTTTGGGTAAGTTAAATTCTTGTCTTATTTGATTGGCTGAGCGGTCCAGATATTTGTGTATATCAATCAAAGTTAAATTAACTATTAGTGGAAACTGTTTAAGATCAATTAATTGATTATTCAATTTTAAATTAGGATTCCTATGAAATGGTTGAAAAACCATCATATATTGACCCAGATCCAAAGATTGAAATAAACCTTGTATAGATAATATGTTAGTTTTAATATGTTAAATAATCCCATAAATGTTCAAAGTATCTTTACCTAAAAAGGGTATTGCTTTAGGATTAATGTTTAACTTTAAAATATATCTATAATTCAAAATCACCCAAGTTGGTGTCCACTTAGTAGTAGTTGTATCATAGTTGGCAATTCTTAGAATTCTGTTAGAGTTCACAATTAGGTAGTACAGTTCGAAGTTAGGCAACTCCAGTCCTCCTTTATTTTTTGGGGTCATTAATTTATCATAAGATATCCTGTTTTTTTTTGGTTTCCAAATGAATTTAGCCAATTCTTTATGAATTTTTAAAAAAAATGTCTTTGAAAGTATTAATTGGGCTGATCTAAAATTATAAAGTAATTGTGGTAACACATTCATTTTAACAATTTAAACTTTTGCTAGTAGTGGCAATCGTAAATTTTTCCACCTCCTGAAATCAGAAATTATTTGGTCCCAAATTGTTTTAATGTTATTATTGTAGAAGTCTTTATTGTCTGTAGAAAACTCAATACCTAAATATTTAATTTTTTCTTTAAATGTTACCTGCCCAACCAAAGGCAATAACGAAAAAGTTTAGGTGTCTTTAAAGGAAAAATATTGGTTTTTCCCAAGTTAATTTTGTAGTTAGAGACTTCTGAAAAATCATTAACAGCCTTCAATAATTTGTCAGTGTCAGATATTGGAGATGCACAATAAATATTAAGATCATCCACAAAAGCTGCCATTAAAATTTTAGTTCCATAAATTATTGGGATATTATGATAGACATTCTGCTTAATATATAAGAACAGAGGCTCAAGATAAAGATTAAATAGTAAAGGGGACAAAGGGCAGCCTTTGCGTGTTCCAATCTTAATCTGTATTCTTTTGGAGAGGCTTCTATTAATGCACAGTGTAGTATAGGGATTACTATATAATATTTGCAACATTTGACCAAATTCATGGGATATATTAAAATAAGGTAAAAGAGCAAACAAAAAATTTGTATCAACCCTGTCAAAGGCCTTCTGTGCATCAATTATAAGGGCATAGATATTAAGATTATTTTGTTTAGCATGTGTTATCATAGTATGTAATGTAAGAGTATTATCACTGGTTTGTCTACCTGCCATAAATCCAGCCTGTTCTTTGGATATTATATGAGTCATGATTTTCTTCAGTCTAGATGCTATAATGGAGGTTAGAATTTTCATGTCTACATTCATTAATGATATTGGTCTATAATTATCGGGGTTTTGAGCATCTGAATTGGCTTTATGTATAAAAATAGTCTTTGAGGCATTAAGATGAGGATCATTAATAGTATTCCAAATTATATAGTTAAATATAACTGAAAGTATCATACCAAAAATATCCGCAAACCTTTTATAAAACTCCACTGTCATCCCATCAGGACCTAGTGATTTGTGTGATTTCATATGTTGAATTGTATATACTATGTCTTCTTCAGATATCGGTTTAACTAAATCATTTTGAATATCCTCTCCTATTTCTGGAAACTTAATTGATTGTAAAAATTGTTCATAGATTCTATGCAAGGACATATCCTTTTGCCCATCATAAATTTTTGTATATATTTTCTCAAAAATATTAATAATATCCTCTGTTTTAGAATATATTTTATTATTAAATTGTATTTCCGAAATTTGTAGTGTTGTTTTTGATTGATTAAAGATCCTAGCCAATGCTCTCGATGGTGTTTGAACGTGATTAGCATATCTCGCTAACATCTTATATTCTTGAAATGTTAATCTACTATTTTGCATTAAGAAGAGATCCTTCTGACATTTAAATATTTATTTCTCTGTTTGTTCATTAAAATTCTGAATCAGTTGTTGATCCAATAATTTGATTTTCGTTTCCAAGTTTTGAATATCTTTATTTAGTATTTTTTTATAATAAGAGGCTTTTTGCAAAAGGATCCCTCTGATTTGTGTTTTAACTGTTGCCCATTCAATATCTGGGGCATGTTGTTGTTTCTTTAGACTAACCAGTAAATATTTAAGGTACTTTGTAATTTCCTGTATTATTTCTTCCTTATTCAGCAGATTTGGATTAAGAGACCAATTATAGCCTCTTTGCTGCAAGGTATCTTTTATCTCCTTAGCAAAACTCAGCGAAATTTTCGAATGATCCGATAAATATCGTGCATGTATAACAACTATAGGTTCTGAACTAATCAATGTTCTTGAAATCAGGAAGAAATCTATTCTGGACCACATTTTATGACATGGGGAATAAAATGTAAAATTATTTGTACTATTAGCATTGTTTAAATAGTGAAAAGGGTCATATAATTGAAAGTCTTCTTTAATATCATCCAGTGCCAATACTGCATGCTTATTAAATGCTTTGTGTGGACAAGATCTATCCAACTTCGGATTTTGATAAGCGTTGCAATCACCTCCAACAATTGCGTAGTTTCTATCAAATTGTGTTAAAATTGAATACAGTGATGTTATGAATATTTGTTGATCATTACAAGGTGCATATATGTTTAAAGGTAAAATAGGTTTATCAAATAAGGTAGATGCCAGAATAACATAGCACCATCATCCATCTTTATCTGTATTAGAATCTAAAATTTTGTCCTTATATTGGTCTTTAATAATTATAGCTACCCCAGCACTATTTGACTTACCTTCCGATGCTATTACTTCTCTGATTCACTTCTTTTTTTTGATATTGATCATTCATTAAATGCGTTTCTTGCAGTAAAATAAACCACGCCTTAGCCTGCAACAATACATGTAACAATAGTTTCCTCTTCTTTAAATTCTGGAGCCCTTTAACATTCCATGAATCTAATTCCCACATTACCAAGGTTGACTGTACAATAAATGTTTTGGAGAGAAAAGATAAAAAAAAATACAGTATATTCAAAACCATACATGATCTGGAAGCAATCCATATATCCCGTCCTAAACCAATGCTTACCCACTCTAACCCCGGACCGGGACATATATAGGTCTTGTGTAATATAGAATAACAGAAGGTTTAAGAAAAGAAACAAACAGGAAAATATCACATTATAAAATTTCAAACATGTTCCATAGTTGAGACCTATATAATCTAACTTAACTACGACAAAACCTAAACTAAACATTCCCTAACAAGCACTGCATTGAGCTACATCTCCCCAATCAAGTATATTTAAGCAAATCAAATTAAAATACAATATTACAGTACATATGAAAATAAATTGAAAAAAGGAAGTGTTAATATTTGGATTAGCTATCTATAGATAAACCGCATGCATAGAGACACACACAAAAACAAAAAAAAAACAAACAAAAAAACAAAAACCATATTAAAATATAACCCTATGTTAAAATAAATATATAGTTAAATACAGGTATCCCTGGTTATAAACCCACACTAACATAGTTTTATACTAAAGCAAACTACTAACTAACTAATATAAAATGCATTATCACTTTAACACAGTACATTATGAGCTATAATGAGAAGCATATTAATACAAACATTACTAAATCCCTGCACCCTCTCTAAATAATATAACCTCAAAATTCTACATAAACATGTATAAGAGAAACAAATAAAATATTCCTATGTGCTTACTTTACCGTACAACAGTGTTATTTTGAAGTTAAATGAATAAAAAGATGTTAAAACAGTTTCCCAAGCCTGGAAATCCTATGAAATATTTGCGATGGGGGACCGCTTTAACAGACGGACTCCCGGAAGTGTCACAGCGAAATCTGCACCCACAACAGCATTTTAGGCACTAACTGTCTTCCTCCTCGTCGAAAACACTTCATAGAAGCCATAAAATGATGGGAAATGAATGCAGGTAATCAAGATAAGCAAAAACAAACAGTTTTATTACTCTGGAAGAAGCCTAGAGCTTTTTAAACACAAACAAAGGATTATCCAGTCCTGGAAACACAGTAAACAATGGACAAGCCCCCAGGGTTCAATCAAATGGTGTCACTTAAACCTTTTTTAAAAGCTCGACCTTTAAAACATTGATTCTGTTGAATTTTTAGATTTTTAATATGTTACATTTTCTATATATTTTATACATTGTATTTTAGATTGTCTGATTATTTATTTCTATATATATTAGCATTTTATATTTCACATAAAACATTTTAATGTATGTATCTATATAAGCTGGATGCACTGGTATTGTATATTTATGTTTTTTATATATATATATATGTATATATATATATATATATATATATATATATATGGATATATAGTGTTGTTGCTAGGATTATCAGGTTTTTATTATACATAGTTATGCACCATACAAGATTATACACATTTCTTATTTATCTTAGCTATAATTTCTTTAATTGCATAACTGTGCTAATATGTACTGATGCACTAATTATTATGTCCTTATCGGGTACAACTGAAATTTTGAAACATCATGTGACTAACCTCCAGTATTTAATGAATTATGGGATTTTTAACTGTTGTCTGATGAAGGGGTAGATCCCTGAAAGCGCTTACCACTGTTTTGCAAGGATTTATTCTTTGTAACTTTGTTTTGATTCTTTCTTTATTTTTGTAATAAATTTCCCAGCTGTGGTACTGTCAGTGCTCTTACTTTTGTTACTATATATATTGTGTCTAAACAGAAATATACATATATTCCTGTTTGGAGAGTTCATAAAACATACACACTGACTGTTCTTAACATTGATGAGGGAAAACTACTCGGGTACCAACTCCTTTTCCCAACGGTTCTTGGAATTCATAAATTCCAACACCCTGGGTCAACTAATCCATTGTCCCACCAGGGGTCCAATATCCTAGATCTGGTCATTACCAACATGGGAGATAGATGCTCCACACCAGTGGTCACCCCCTCATTGGTCAGGTCTGACCATAAGCAAATCACCCTTGACATCCACATCCCACCCCACCCCCCAGTAAGGAAACCTCCTTAAAAAACTTCTCCAAAGCCAACTTCATGCTACTGAAGTCAGAAGTGACAAACTTCACGATGCCCATGTAGACAGGATCTGAAAGTTCGACTGCAGAATACTACATTAAGGCATTGTACGGGCAAATCCACTCGTGCATGAATCGTGCCATCCCAAATAGAACCAAGATGCTCTTCTCCAAAAAAGGAAGCCAGTCTTGTGGTCCCCTGCTATAAACAAACTATACAACAGAAGGAAGAAACTGTTGCAGAAAAGAGGAAGATCCCAGGATGCAAAAAACTCCTTCACCAGCCTCAGTAAAAAGCTGAGATCCCTCATAAAATCCTCAAAAGCTAGTTACGAAAATAAAATTGCCAAAGATTCCAAATACAGCCACAAGGCATTCTATAATTTTGTCAAGAATCTAAATGGCAATGCTCAGATCTGCTATGAGCTACAACAGAATGGCATTGAATATACTGTTCCCAAGGATATTGCCAATATCCTGGCAGATCTATTTAGTGCCAACTTCAGCCCCTCTCACCCCCTAAAGGGCCCATCTCAATACCAAAAGATTGCCAAATTCCGGTAATCACGGCCACACAGGTAGAAACCGCACTCTCCAAAGCTAAGAATACAGCATCCATGGGACCAGATGACATCCCAGGCTGTGTACTACATGAACTACAAAATGAACTGGCACCTCACCTAAGTGTCATGTTTAATCATAACCTCTCCTCAGGCTTCGTGCCAACTGAGTGGTGCACAGTTACAGTTATCCCACTCCACAAGGGGGGATCCACCTTGGATACCGGGAACTACCGTCCCATCAGTCTAACAAGCCTAATCTGCAAGGGCATGGAACGCATTATCATGGAACTTATAAATGTATTGGCAACCTTCAAACACTGGACCCCATCCAGTTTGCGTTTGTGAAAGGCCAATCTTGTCTCTTGAATCTGATTGACTTCTTTGAATCAGTCTCCAGAGCTGTGGACGAGGGTAAGGTGGTTCACACAGCCTATCTGGACCTCACCAAGGCTTTCAACACCATCCCCCACTCTGGAATCATAGATAAACTTACTAAGCTGGGCATAAATCCCTACATCACTCGATGGGTTGCCAACTGGCTTACTGACAGAACCCAGACTGTAAAAATAGCTGACTCCAAATCCATCTCCAGAGAAGTGACAAGTGGAGTAGCTCAGGGTTCAGTCCTGGGACCACTCTTGTTTGGCATCTACTTCTCTGAAGTACAGGCCAACACTAAGGGACTCTGGCTAACAAAGTTCGCAGATGACTGCAAACTGGGAGCTATTACTGAATCCCCAAATGATGTGAATATTCTACTAAAGGGCCTTACAGAAACAGATGCCTGGTGCCAGAGCCATGGGCTCAAGCTTAATGCCGAGAAATGTATAGTTATCCCCTTTGGAAAAAAACATGTACCCATGAATTACCACATAGGTGGCAGTACACTAAACATCAAAAGTGTGATGAGAGACTTAGGGACACAGGTGGACAGTGGTCTCACTTTCGATAACCACATCGCCCCAACAGTCAGGAAATCCTTCTATGTGGCACACCTCATCATTAAGGGCTTTTCATCCAGAAAAAAGGAGGTCATTGTCCCACTGTACTCATCCCTCATTAGATCCATTATAGACTATAATGCCCCGTTTGGTATGTACCTCACAAGGCATCTGCAACAACTGGAAAGACCACAGAAATACCTCACTAAAAGAATCACAGGCCTAAAGCAGATGCCATATGCTGTCCATCTAAAAACACTCCAGCTATACTCTGTGGCATATCGTCTACTTAGAGGCAATCTCTGCTTAACATACAAAGCCATGTCAAACCCTGAGTTGGTGGACATGCTCCACTTAAAGAAATCCCAATCCCTCAGAGCCACACGCTCCAGGGATCTAAACCTTGTCATCACAATGAACAAAACATGCTAGAGGAATAGGATCCTGACCCAGAGACTCCCCATACTCTGGAATAGACTACCCATACATATCAAGCAGAGTGCCTCATTGGCCCTCTTCAAAGGGAACCTTGATGATTGGATGGGAGATAGGAAATTCACCCCGGGCATCATGTCAGTCGCCCTGTTAGACAGGGGTCCAGAGAATAAATAAATATTGTGGGAAGAAATATCCAGGGAATTGTTATGGCTAGGCTTGTATAGGCTGTAGGGCCAATAGCCTAGTGCCAACCTATGAACCTATGTTCTAATTTACCACTACTGTCTATCAGGAACATGTCAGGAGCTGTTCACCCCTTAGGCTAAAGTGCTAATCATGGCTCTGACTACTTATTTTCAACCTGCCTTTGTTGTGGCTCCAGGATATAACACAGAAGGAAGGAGGTGAAGAATGTCTGAGGGGAAGTAATCAAATGAGTGAAGGGAACATTTGTTTGTGCAGTTAGTCTCCATGTTGTAAAAAAAGAATGGGTGGGGAGAGCAACCAACACAAATGATCAGACAGATTGCAGACTATAAAGGAAAGAGGAACAAACCAAATGTACATGCCATGCACAACAAAAAAGGTAGGATAGAATACCTGCAGTAGGGGGACGATGAAGGTGATGGACGCGCTGTGTCCAGGCAGTGATACTGGGAGAATGGGTAAATATATGATGATGGGAACTAACACAGAAGAGTATTGAGGCAGCAACCATGCATACCCGTACTGAATCAACAATGAAATCAACTGGAATTATCAGCAAGTGTGGCACAGTACAATCAAAGTACAAGGGTACCCCCAGACACAACCTTCCATGCACAAGGATATGTCCTCTTGATAGATGCAAATGACTATGTGATCCACAAAGCCACAATCTGCTAACAGATTATAGCAGAGTAAAGGCACATCCAAATGAGGATGATACATGGGAGTAAGTGTATAGCTCCACTAGCAGGTCTGGTGTAATCTCAGACTATTGCATAATGGTCTATATCACATATATTCCAGGGTCAGCAAAAAAAAAAAAAAAAAATAGTCTAATAGATAGCTATCAAGCAGTCATTAACTGCATCGCAGGATTGCCTGCAAAGTGTGCACACAAACATATAGAATGCCATTGAAGGTGTATGCAGAGCAGTAGCACACAAACATGGATGTGCACAGACAATATTGTTACCCACTGCAAATAAATGCTACAAAATGTGGACATTCACAATGCAGTAATACTGTGGATTGCTTACCAACAACACATGTGGTACGCAGCAACTGAAAACTGGACAGTGAGTCAAAATATTTTACAGGATCAGCAAGAATGCCCATTGTAAACAGGTAAAGAGTTAGATATGGACAATACATTGGTGACCAAACATAGTCATGGGAAAACTGCATTAGATAATACACTAGATCTCAGACTGACAAACTCATAGGTACTTGCTAAGCTACTTGATATGTGAGGATCTTAAGAAGCCTAGTCTTGCACATGGTAGTGTTTTAACCCTTATAAAAATGTGGGTATAAACAAGGATATTTTGGGATATTTACTTGTTGCCCCTATCCATGAGGGACATGAATGCTACATTAGGGGTGAATTTGCAGTGTCCATCCATTCATCCAAATTAAGTTTGAATAGTGTAATGTCAAACAGACAAACCTTCAAGATTAGCCAAACCAATTCAAGGTAATCTAAATGTGTTACTGCACAATGCTGGGAGCCTATACAAGAGACTCCACTGCCTGCAAGCTCTCTTCACCTTGGAGAATGCAGACATATGTGCAGTTACTGAAACATGGTTTAAAGTTGTGTAGCACACCAGCAGTGCAGCGATACATTGCCATCCACATATTTTGACCAGCTATTGCACAATCTGGACTAAAGTATGAATATTCGTCAAAGATACCCACACCTCCAGGTTGGTGGCACAGCACGAAGCATCAGAGGCTATCCATGTGCAACTAACAGTGGGTAAAACTGCCTTCCAGTTTATAGCCTGCTACAGACCACCCTCCCAAACCCAGGAACCCCACTCGGCCTTCCTGAGAACACTGGAAAATATGAAGGTCTCTCCAAACACCATTATATTGGGCGACTTCAACTACCCAAACATAGACTGGGAGCATTACTCTAGCTCCAACACCCTAGCCCAAAGGTTCCTAGAATTTATAAACTCAAATGCTATGGAACAACTTGTTACCACTCCCACAAGAGGGGAAAACAAACATACTGGACCTGATCATCACCAACATGGGGACTCTATGCTCCAGACCAGAAGTGTATCCCTCACTGGTAAGATCAGACCATAAACTAATCTCACTGGATATTCACATCCCGACTCCACGCCCTGCCCAGAAAACCACAGTGAAAAACTTCTTTAAAGCAAATTTCACACTCCTCAAAACCGAGGTGGAATCCTTCAAAGCCCCCGGGCTTGTGGAAAATACGGCCCAGACCACAGAATCCTTTATAAACGCATTCTATGAACACCTTCAGGAATGCATGGATCATGCAATCCTAAATAAAACCAAGACCCAATCCTCCAAAGGCAGACATCCTGTCTGGTGGACCCCAGCCATAAACAAACTATACAATAGAAGGAGGAAGCTACTACATGATAGAGCAAAATCCCAAAAAGGGAAGGCATCACTGATCAGTATTAGCAAAAAACTATGAGCACTCATAAAATCATCTAAGACCAGCTTCGAGAGAAAAATTGCATAGGACACTAAGGATAATCACAAGGCTTTCTTTAGTTATGTTAGGAACCTGGGTGGTAATTCCCAGATATGCTCAGAATTAGTCCAAAATGACAAAAATACACCAAACCCACAGACATTGCCAACATCCTAGCTGACAGGTTCAGTGCAAACCCCCACCCTCCCCACCAAAAGGGCAAATATCTATCCCAGCAGAGTACCGCCCCCCTGACATCTCAGATGCTCAGGTAAGAGCCGCCCTCTCCAAAGCAAAAAACACAGCATCAATGGGACCAGACAGTGTCCCGGTCATGCGTCCTACATGAACTCTAAGAAGAACTAAACCCAAACATAAAACTACTGTTCAATCTCAGCCTTACTACAGGATATGTACCCAAAGAGTGGCGTACAGCAACAGTGGTTCCTCTCCACAATGGTGGTGCCTCAACGGATCCTGGAAACTATCGCCCCATAAGCCTGACTAGCTTGGTCTGCAAAGCTATGGAAAGGATCATCATGGACCTCATAAATAAAGATATTGGGGACCTAGAGACACTGGATCCTACCCAGTTCAGCTTTGTTAAGGGCAGATCCTGCCTCTTAAACCTGGTCGATTTCTTTGAAACAGTCACCAAGGCCATTGACGAGGGGAAGGTGGTCCACACAGCCTACCTGGACCTCACAAAAGCCTTCGATACAATACCCCACTCGGGCATTATAAATAAGCTCACCAGCTTTAATATAAACCCCTATGTCACTAGATGGATTGCAAACTGGCTCAAGGACAGAACCCACATGGTTAGAATTGCTGGAGCAGGGACCTGTCTTGTTCGGTATATATTTCTCGGAGGTACAGGCCAATACAGAAGGACTGTGGCTGACCAAGTTCGGGGATGACTGCAAACTGGGCGCCATAATCAACTTTCCAGCCAACACAAGCATCCTCCAAAAGGGCCTCATAGTAACAGACAACTGGTGTCAGAGCCATGGCCTCAAGCTAAATGCCAAAAAGTGTATAGTCATCCCCTTTGGCAAAAACAAAGTGTCCACAAATTACCACATAGGTGGTAATCCATTAAGTACAGAAGAAGTAATTAGGGACCTGGGGACCCTAGTTGATAGCAATCTCTCATTTGACAACCATGTGGCCAAAGTGGTTAGAAAAACATTTTATATAGCCCACCTAATCATGAAGGGATTCACATCTAGATCAGGGGAGGTCATTGTGCCTCTTTACTCATCCCTCATCAGGCCCATAATTGAGTACAATGCCCCTTTTGGGATGTACCTTACCAGACACCTGCAGCAACTGGAAAGACCCCAAAAGTACCTCACCAAGAAGATCAAAGGGCTCAAACAGATGCCATATGCTGCCTGGTTAAAGAAACTCCAGCTCTACTCAGTGGCATACCGCCTGCTCAGAGGCAATCTGTGCCTGACATATAAAGCCATGTCCAACCTGGAATTAATGGAAATGGTGCACCTCAGAAAATCCAAATCCCATCGAGCTACGCGCTTGAGAGACTTGAACCTCAGCACTGATATAAATAGGACATGCTGGAGGGACAGATTCATAACCCAGAGGCTCCCTTCACTCTGGAATAAAATCCCAGTCCAGGTTAGGCAGAGTCCCTCATTGACTCTCTTCAAGAGGAATCTTGATGAGTGGATGGGAGATTGTAGATTTACCCCGGGTATCACTTCTATGTCACTGTTAGACAGAGGCACAGTATACTAACCTCGAAAAAGGGCATAGCAAAATTAATTTAAAATGGGTGGCAAAAGCCAAACACACTCTGGCTAGGCTTATAAATGCCCTAGGGCAGATAGCCTAGTATGAACCTATGAACCTATCTCTCAATCTACATAAAAACAAACATACCTCAAGTGGTCAAACAGAAAGCCTCACTTGAGCTTCTCCATGTCCAAATTGCCGTAGGTGGAATCCCATATCATATGCTTGCAAGCTATAGATCACCCTCCATGACCCACAAAAATCCATAGCTTATACTTAAACCTGGAGACATTTACCATTCAACTCAATACCATATTCATGGGATACTTTAACTACCCCTCTATAAACTGGGAATCCTACATGAACCAAAACTTGAGAGCCCATAGATTCCTGCCCTTTTAATCACAAAAACTCTGTACTAGTTAGTCTGTTTGTCCACTAGGGGTGCAAACTTGCTGGACCTGGTACTCACAAATAAATGAGAATGCTGCACCACCCAACCCCCTTCCAAGTGTAGTGTCCTCTCTGGTAAGGTCAGACAATAAAGTTGTCTCCTTCAAAATAAAAAAACAATGCTATGACTCCAGCAAACCCTGTAACAGTTAGGAGCTACTCTAAAACAAATTATCTATTATCAAGCAATTACCTGACAAAAGGTCTAGTCCCTCCAAACCTGGAGAACCTGGACAGCACATCTCCCTTTGCAAAATTGTATGCAGAACCCCTGTACAATCATTCTAACAGATACAGCTGTGCCTACCAGAAAGAATCCCAGGACAAACTCAAAAAACAAACCATCCTGGTGGAATCCAAACATAAACAGATTCTGCAACAAAAGGAAAAATAGTCATAGCTGAAATTAGTGAAATACCCAACAGGGTGAAAACTCTCTCATAAGACTAAACAACTAAGAAAGCAAATAAAGTATATCAAAGCCAATGTTGAGGTAAAGCCAAGCCAAGCCTCTAAGCCAAGACCAAGGACCACCAAATGGCATTCTTATGTCCTAAACCTCAAAGGCAGTGCACAGCAGTGTGCAGAACTGATTGTTAATGGAGCCATTTGCATGGAACTGGAAGATAATAGCAAAGCTGTGGGCCAACAAATGCAGCTGCCACATAAGTAATACCATCAAACATAGCCTCTCCCCAAACTATCACTAGGGAGCAGGTCCTAAATGTGCTCTATAAAGGTAAGGACACTACATTGGTCGGCCATGATAATATCCCAGGGTGTCTGCTAAATAGCCTGAAGCATGGTATGTATGGACTCCTGGAGTCATTATTTACAGATAGTCAGCCAGGCTTTGTGCCACATGAATGGAGGTCTGCAACAGTGATCCCTCTGCACAGGGCAGTCCATCAACAGACACTGGGAACTACAGAAACATAAGTCTAATATGCAAAGCCATGAAAAGAATTATTAAAGATGTGATTAATAATGATATAGGAAACCTTCAGACACTGAAGTCAACCCATTTTGGCTTTGTCAAAGGCAGATCATGCCTACTCAACCTGGTTGTTTTCTTTGATAAGGTCACCAAGGTAATGGAAGAGGGCAAAATGGCGCATACTGCCTACCTTGACCTAGTTAAGGCACTTGGTACAATACCCCACTCAGACATTGCAGACAGTCTCAGAGAATTAGGCATTAATCCCTGTCTTACGCACTGGATAGCCAGCTCGCTCTCAGATAGGACCCAGGAAGGTAGGATAGGGGAGACTAGCTCTACTAAGAGGATGGTCACCAACAGAGTCCCTCAGGGCTCTGTGCTGGGCCTGCTCCTTTTTGGCATTTACTTCTAAGAAGCCAAAGCCAATGTCAAAGGCCTTTGGCTGACCAAGTTTGCAGATGACTACAAATTAGGAACAGTTATAGAATCCACCCCCCAAGAAACTAACATCTTATAGGAAGGAGTAACACAGACAAATGACTGATGCCAAAGCCACTGCTTAAAGTTACACAATAGTACCATTCAGGAAGTTGGCCACCCAGGCAAACTATCTCAGTCATAAAAAACACCCTAAGAGTGGACCCAAGTAGTCAGGTATTTGAGGACATATGTTGATAGTAACTTGGTTTTCACCCAACATATGTCTAATGTAGTAAGGAAATCATTCTATGTTGCTCAACTTAATAAGCAAGTACACAGCGTCTAGGTCCAAGGAAGTCAACATTCCTCTGTATATGTTCCTCATCAGACCCATCGTTGACTACAATGTCTCCTTTGGTATGTAGTTGCCCGGGCACATGTAGCAACTTGAGTATTCACAGAGGTTCCTCACAAAAAGTATACAGGGTGGAAACACAATCTTTCCAGATTGCCTCAAAGCCCTATCTCTATAATTTGTTTCCTACAGACTCTTGAGAGGTGATCTGTGCCTGGCATACAAGTTACCTTTGAATCCCACTCTGATGGGCCTTTTGAACATCCACAAAACTAATAGCATCAGAACAACTCGATTTAGAGACTAGAACCTTGCTTGTGACATACATAGGACAGCTGTGAGGGACAGGCATGTGTCTCAGGTAATTCCCTTCCTTTGCAACAGGCTTTCCATCCATATGAAGCAGAGTTCTTCCATAGGTTCATAGGTTCATAGGTAGCTACTATGCTATTGGCCCTAGGGCCTATACAAGCCTACCCAAAAAGATACCCTGGCTTTCGCCACCCAAGAAAGTTATTTTCCTGTGCCCCTGTCGAGCAGAGCCCCAGAGGTGATTCCCGGGGTGACTTTCCTATTTCCCATCCAATCATCAAGATTTTTCTTGAACAGTGCTAATGAGGAGCTTTGTTTGATATAGATAGGTAGTTTGTTCCAGAATATGGGAAGTCTCTGGGACAGGAATCTATCCCTCCAGCATGTTCTATTTATTGTGGTGACAAGGTTTAGGTCCCTAGAGCGTGTAGCTCGGAGGGATTGGGATTTCTTTAAGTGGAGCATGTCCAACAGCTCTGGGTTTGGCATAGCTTTGTATGTTAGCCAGAGATCGCCTCTGAGTAGGCGATATGCAACTGAGTAAAGCTGGAGTTTTTTGAGACGGTCTGCCTAGGGCATCTATTTGAGGCCGGTAATCCTCTTTGTAAGGTATTTCTGCGGCCTTTCCAGTTGTTGTAGATATCTTGTGAGGTACATACCAAAAGGGGCATTGTACTCTATAATGGGTATAATGAGTGATGAGTAGAGGGGAACAATGACCTCTTTTTTCCTGGATGAGAAACCTTTTGTGATGAGGTGTGCCACGTAAAAGGATTTCCTGACTACTGTGGTGATGTGATTATCAAAGAAGAGACTACTGTCCACCTGTGTCCCAAGGTCTGTTATCACTCTTTCAGTGTTATGTAGACTACCACCTATGTGGTAGCTCATGGGTACAGAGTTTTTATCAAAGGGGATGACAATACACTTTTTGGCATTGAGCTTGAGGCCATGGCTTTGGCACCAGTCATCTGTCTCAGTGAGGCCCTTTTGTAGGATGATTCAAACATAACCTGTATCAGTGGATGGGAAATTGGTAATTCACCTAAGGTATAACATCTTGTAACACCTATTTACCAAATGGACAGAGGCAGTCTGTAAATCATACCCTAGTTTAAATATACTCCTTAAAATAACGTATAAAAACTTTTGGGATACAGTTGGGATGCATGGCTAGGCTTGTAAAGGCCCCACTGGTTGCTGGCCTACTATACACCTCTGAATCTATTAACTTACTTATCAAGATAAAGAAAGCATATCAGCAGCTTTTGCAACCTGAAATCTGTTGGATAGCCAATTTACAATCCAGCAAACAATGTAAAGGTTTTCATTAAATTTACCTGATTCTGTAGCGTGTCCACCCTTGGGTAGGGGAATCAAAATGGTTGTTCTGCGGGCATTAGACACAAATCATGTGGACAGGCTGAGGTTGAACAATTGAGTAGAGGCATAGATAATGCATACTTGTCACTGATGAGAATGCAACCTGCTATGTTATCTAGTTCATGGAAATATTATTTGTAGGCCTTAACAGGGATTATAAGACTTGTTCCAATGTGATTTTAGGAGAAAGTAAATATTCATGGTAGTGGGGTCAACAGTGTGGGTAGGTGGGATAAAGTTAGCATTAAATGTGTCTGCTAATATATTAGTTGTATCCTTGGGATTAGAGTCTGTGACATTAGTATGGATGAGCATTAGTATGGATGAGCTCAGCACATTGTTGGACAGAATTCCTTCATTTTCTAATATACCTGAATAAAGATTTGTAGCTTCCTTTGGTATCTATGGTCACCTTAAATTAGTACCTTACATTAGTATTCTGCGTAACATTTTTAGTAGTATTCGTAATTTATTTGCTGGCATGTTTCAGTGTGGTCTTGAGGTATGGGGATGGAATTTATTGCAACTTTTCATTATTTCCTTCTTTTTTATACAATTTATTAATATAGAAGTTATAACAGAGTGATTTATTCTCTAATTTACCATTACATGTAGGGTGGATGGGCACTGACTTTTCTTTGTAACATTTAGGTGATGGTAGCAGTTGGGGGGTGGATGTGACAGACAGCCCTCTCATTTGGGTCTATTTTCAAGAGATTGCTGGGAATTTTGCATATGTTGCCTACAAACTGAAGGTTTGCACTGGAGAAGTCTCTATAGATGGTGTTATTTGTTGACGGGGTAATACAAGTAGGCATGAAGGAGATGGGTAATTTGTGGTCAGAGTAACCAGGGATGAGGAAATGTAGCATGTGGTACATGCAGGGCAAGGTTGTTAAGGACCATGTCAAGGTTATTACAGCCTCTAGTAGGTAGTTTTACATTTTTCTCCATTGCATTGCTATTAACAAAGTCTAGGAAATACCGAACAAAACTATTTTTAGAGGTATAATTGTGCCACTCAATGTTTGGGTAAATTAAATCCACTAGCAAGAAGATATTTAGTTGTTTTGTAATACCTCAGTGGTGTTAAGGTAATTTCCATGATTTGTAGCTAGTGATGAAGTAATAGTTGGATTTGTTAAGGGTGATTTGGATATCTAGGAGATCCAAGTTAGAGTCACGGGTAATTTGATGTGAGGTAATGGTGTTTCTAACAAATACATATACTCCTTCCACAGCTACCCAAATGTCTGAAGGCATGATAGATGTTAAACTAAGTTATATAGGGAGTGCTCTCATTGCATTAAAGTCATGCTCATATGTTTATAGGTTCATAGATTGCATTAAAGTCATGCTTCAGTAACTAAACAAATATGTTGGTGTTCAAGTTGTGTCAAAAGTTCAAGGGGGTCAAAAGTTCTTGCATCTTTATATTTTGACCACAAGCATTGAGTAGTACCACCATGCATACCTCTCAACCTTTTAGTGCAAGAAATCTGGACAAAGCCTAAAATAATTGGGGGGAGGGGTAAATGCCTAAAAAAGGCACGGATTTTAAATATCGGTCTTATAAACTTTGAAAGTTGCTACAGCAACAGGGTTTGTGTTAGCATGCATTTTCTGAATTATATTAAGTCCGAAACTCAAATGCATGTAATTATTTAGTTACTTCAATCCTGAGTGATTTTCCAGAAAACCACAAATTTTAGGAGGAACAGACAAAACATATGAGGCAAAAATCTAGACCGTTGAAGAGTATGTGCATTATGATATCTAAATTTGAGTTTGAGTCTGTTATGTAGAAAGGTCCAGTAGGGGAATTCTGCCTAAAAAAGACAGTAAAGGCTATAGTTAGCATGCAGCAGCCCTGGTAAGGGAGGTATAAGCCATCCCTAGCAAAACAGGAAGTGTTACCTAATGTATCATCCCAGACTGACACATACTGAACCCCCCTTAGAATGACATCAGTTAAGAAGCCAATTGTTAAATTCACTTATCGTGTCTTTCCTGCCACTAAATCATTCATAGTAAGTTCCATCATGCCTCCCTGCATATCCCTCTGGAGTGAGCACCTCAGTTGATTCACTTCCACATGAGCCACCACTAGTTTAGTTGTGTTTGTCGAGCTTATGGTTCTTAGGGCCTTTGTAATATATGAGATCCTGACACCCGGGCACGCACCTTACGGACCCTGTTCTTTTCAGTCTGGTGAGTGTGGAATCCATATGCATAATTATAGGGTCACCTATGATTACAACATTTCCTTGTGTGGAAGCAGACTTACTGGTCCTTATGGGCTTAAGCCTGATTTTCTGATGACTTTTGGGTGAGCTGTGTGCAGCTGTACTATGTCTGAGTTGAGAAGTAGTAGGTGTTCCTTTGTGTGCTGGAGCTGAGATATTTTAGATCTTGTTTTAGGAGGTTTTGGTAATTTTTTCCAACTTTAGCATAAGTTATGGACCTAGCAGTGTGTTGTGACTGATGTGGTGCTGTGGAAGTATGATGCTTACCAATAGTAGTTTGATATGAGAAGTTTGCCTCTAAGTTTCTTAAACATTTACATCTCTTGGAGGTTCTACTATCAATTGGTATCAACAGTGTACAGCTGGGGAGGATAATGCAGTTGCTACACTGCCTTAGAACAACTAATGCAATCAGACTAGGCACAGATAGGGTGAAAGCAGACTGCTGAATGGTGTTGCCAGAGGATGGACGACTGGGGCTTGTGGACTACTCGGGGTTTGGAGAGAGCCTAAAGGTTTTCTGAAGTTGTTGATGAATTAGACTACGCCATTCAGTATTAGATCCAGAACAGAGAAGATATACTCATCACTAGTGGACACCTCAATAACTTCAAATTCAAGCTTTTTTGTCTCTCCCTTTCACTTTTTGTCCTTAAGCATCCGGCACCTGGTAGGGCATTAGGATGACTTTTAACCCCTTGGACTATACATTGTGCATAGTAAGCATTATCCTCCCTTGTAGCTCTGAAGATATATCTTTAGTCCTCAAGAAGAGCTCCAGCATCTCCTGCTTTTGAGGCACAGAGTTTCATTTACTACCATTGACAGAACATATCTCTTTTTCATGATCTTCACTTTTGGGTATTATGTCCACTATATTCCTCTGCACTTTCCTCCAGAATTTCAAAACATTCATGTGATAAATTTGCTCAACACATCTTCTTCCTAATTTGGAATAAATTTACATATTACTCCGCAAAACACAAAAACTGGGCTATGCTAGACAGAACTTATATTTCACAGGAAAATGTGCATTTAATTGAAAGTTTTGATATGCATCCAATAACTATTTCAGATCATGCACCAATAATAACTAAAATAAAAATGCAGGTTAATGAAATAAAAATGAGACACTGGCACTCTCCCACCTATCTGTTGAAAAGAGAGGAATTTAAGGAATGGGTAGTGGAAATTATTCAGGTGTTATTAGAGAAGACATAAATTTCTTCTGAAAATATAGTTAGTGAGTGGGATAAAATTAAAGAGGAATTTAAAAATAGGGTGGAAATTAGGGTGGAAGTAAAAAAAAAGAGATATGGTTAAGAAGTAACAAGAATTACTTAGAGGGATTGACACATGTTAAAGTATTGCAGAATAGCGGGATTCTCACAGAACAAGAAGAGGAACAATTACAGAATGCTAAACAGAAAATAAGGTATTACTTCAATAATATGCATGAGTTTAGAAAGACTGCTATTAAGCAACTGTTTTTTGATAATAACTCCAGAGCACAAAACCTTTTATCACAATGATTCCGGCAACAAAAGAAGGAGCTGTCACCAAGCTAAGGGAGCATATAACAAGGAAGATTACAACAGATCCTGTAGGGGTACTAGAAGTACTTAAGAAATTTTATGAAAATCTGTACAAAGCAGAGAAATATGGAAATAAAAAAAATGTACAAATTTAAATGTTTTTGAAAGAATTAAATATGCCAAGGTTAGAGGTAGAGGAGGCTCAATTACTAATAGGATAGGAAGGGGTGAGATAAAAATGGTGATGTATAATCAAACTCAGGAAAGTCCCAGGAATAGATGGTATTCTTGTGGATGTTTGGAAGCTAGGAGGGAAAAACTGATAAAGATCTGGAAGGTTTTGTTTAACAGCATTTTAAGAGGAGGAGAAGAGCCAATATCCTGGAAGAAAGTAGAGGTAGTTGTAATACCTAAAGAGGGTTAAGACCTATCAGATTCACCTTCATACAGGCCCATTTCATTCCTAAATGGCTAAAAGAATGGCAAAGGTGATGCCAAACTTGATAGATATGGCCCAGTGTGGTTTTGTGGAGGGGAAGCAAATATTTGACAACATTAACAGAACATTGATGATCCAGAGGCAAGCAGAATGTAAAAAAATGCCAATGGTGTTGGTGGATCATGATGCATAAAAAGCATTTGATATACTAAACTGAAACTTTATAAGCAGGGCAATGGAAGCATTTGCATTCCCTGATAAAATTATAAGGTTGATTGGGAGGATATATGAGGGATCAGAGGCAAAAATTAAAGTGGGTGGGTTCTTCCCTGATAATTTCTGTTTGAGCAGAGGAACCAGCCAGGGGTGTCTCTTTCCCCTTTGTTATTTGCATTATATTTAGAACCATTGGCAAAGAAAATAAGGGACTCAGAAATTCAAGGATATAATTGATATGATAGTCAAGAAGAGCTGGCTGTATTTGCAGATGATATTATTTTATACCTGATAAAACCATAAAAGGACATTTCAGTGTTATGGAACATTTTGAGGCAGTTTTAAATCTTTTTGGGATACAAAATGAATGTAGCAAAAACAAAGGCAATAGCCATTAATTATGTACTCACAAACAAATTGGTTCAGCAATATCCATATTTATGGGGACATGATAAAATGAACTATGTCAGAGTATGGATTAAAAAGGATTCTGGTGTGACAGCTGAGGATATGTGGGAAGAGACTAAACAAAAGATAATACAAAAACTGAGAAATTGGAAGCTCTGTTATGTGGATATAGATAGCAATATACAAAGAGTTAAAATATTTTAGTCCCTTTAGTTTTATACACAGGCCAGGCATATTTTTATCAACCACAACAGAAGTTGTGAATAGCAATTAATAAAGAGCTGAATATGTTATCTGGGAGGGGAGGATGGCAAGAGTCAAGCGGGATAAACTGATTCTTCCAGTAGAACAAGGCGGTTTGGGATCATCCGATTTGAAGGGGTATTTCAGAGCTACACATTTAAGGTTCCTATACATAGTACAAGCAGAAACCTATAATTCAAAATGGAAAGAGATGATGAGGAAGCAGGGAGAAGCTCAATAAACAAGGAGAGACTGTGATTTCGGATACATATCCTTAAGGAGAATAATAATAATCATGCAGAATATTATATTTATAAAGTAGCAGAATGTATTCTAAGAACTTAGTCAACATGGGAAAGGAGAAATGAGATCCTGCCACTAGGATGATTGCAGTTAGGGATACAGACAATAGGCAAGATGAGGCTGGAATTTATTGGAGAAAACTGGCAAAAGAAGCAAAGTGTTGGGAGCAAACAGAGAGAGAGAAGGGCAATAGAATGGGAAGAGGCAAGAATTTATTTGGACTGCAGGCTAGAGTTTGCCTTTCCTATCAAGGATTGATGCCAGAATATAGGCAAAGAGAAAGAAATAGGGGGATCCTAAGCAAAAGACCAGCACTGGTAGAGTTTTTAGTAGAACCTAGAACAGAAGCTGCTATTAAAGGAATAATTAGTAGAGCATGTAAAGTATTGCATGATAACTGTAAGAATCAATCAGGGGAGGTTAGAAAGGATTGGGATGAAAGACTGGGTAAGCAATTCACAAAGATACAATGAGGGATGTATGGATGTCTCCCAGAAATGCAAAAAGGTCTAGAAGATTTAGGATCTTTGCTTGGAAGTGTTTACATATGTATTTTATACCCCAAATAGACTCCAAATAATTTTTCCTCATGTAGATAGCAAATGTTGGAGGTGTAATGGGGAAGAAAGAGATAATTGAGAACATATTTTCTAGGAGTTTAATGAGCTGGCAGACTTTAAAGATTCCCTGCAGATTACTCTGTCAGAGATACGTGGTAAGCAAATTGGTGTAAGTAAGGAAATTATTTTTTGAGCTATGATACAGAATTGGAATTGCCTAGACAAAGTAAGACCTTGTTGAGTCTAATTATGGTGACTGCTAAAAAGCAATTACTAGAAAATGGAAATCAAAGTCTAACTGCACTAGAAGTAGTGAATACAGTAACAGAGATAAAACAATTAGAAGTGGAATCTTTAGAAAAGGGTAGGAGCAAATTACATAAAATGGGAATTGTGGGAACAGTACATACAGGGAAGAATGAGATTTAAAAGAAGGCTGGATTTAAATGAGCTATGTAATGTTTGACTGACGATGGCAGGAAAGATTATAAGTGATGCATATTGTTTGCAACTAAAATCATGTCAATTTGGTTTGTTTTTATTTATATAAATGTATGATCTCCTATGTTATACACAATATTTTAATAAAGATGTTTCTTGTTCGAAAAAGAAAACACATCTTCCTGGTTGCCACATCTTATAATTTACCTCATAATTTGCTCAGTAATCATGTATAGTCCTTGCCTTTTAGCAAATAACTTATTATAAGAAGTAGGGACCAGAAAAGAACGGAACTTGCTTACATACCTGAAACTTTCTACATCAAGCATTCTTGTTATATCCACCCTGTTGTCTCAGTTGAACACCTTCCGTATGTTCTCGCACTATTGACAACATGGCATTTGGTCTCTCCTGAAGGCGAGTAAAGTGTAGTATCCAATGACACTTCTAAAAGGCACCAATGAGAGAAGAGCTTGTCTAGGGCAAAACAGACTCATCAGACCAGCAGTGTATAAGTGGTGGTGCTACAACTGAGCTAATGAAAGAACAGAAATGGGAGCCATCTAAGGACAAATTAGAGCAGCAGAGTAAGGATGAAAAACAAAACAAATAGTAGAATGGTTGAGAGGTATACATGCACAAATGGAGGGAGAAGATAGTATCCATTTGCTCAGGGGAGATAGAGGAAAGTCCTGCATGCAGTAGCTGTTGTGCCTTTCCTTAATCATGATGTCATCATTGGTAAGGATTTCCCATATTTTAAATATCTTTAGGCATAGTATGAATAAACAATTGTAAAAAAACTTACCAGCTTAAATGTAAACCCATATGTCACAAGATGGGTTGCAAACTGGCTTAAGGACAGAACCCACAGGGTTAGAGTTGCTGGCGCTATGTCAGACTCCAAGCCGGTCACAAGTGGTGTCCCACAGGGCTCGGTCCTTGGCCCCCTATTGTTCGGCATCTACTTCTCAGAAGTACAGGCCAACATGGGAGGACTTTGGCTGACAAAGTTTGCAGACGACTGCAAACTGGGCGCCATAGTGGAAAGTGCATCGGACACGGATATCCTTCAGAAGGGACTCACGGAAACAGATAGCTGGTGCCAGAGCCATGGCCTGAAGTTAAACACCAAAAATGTATAGTCATACCCTTCGGGAAAAACAAGGTAACCCCAAGCTACCATATAGGTGGCAATCCACTAAGCACAGAAGAGGTTATCAGGGACCTGGGGACCCAGGTTGACAGTGGCCTTTCTTTTGACACTCACGTTGCTAAAGTGGTTAGAAAGACCTTCTACATTGCCCACCTGATCATGAAGGGATTCACATCCAGATCTAGTGAGGTCATTGTTCCCCTGTACTCTTCACTTATCAGACCAATGATCGAGTACAATGCCCCATTCGGGATGTATCGCACCCGACATCTGCAGCAATTGGAGAGACCCCAAAAGTTCCTCACCAAAAGGATAAAGGGACTCCAAAATCTGTCATATGCTGCCAGATTGAAGAAACTCCAGCTCTATTCAGTTGCATACCGTCTGCTCAGAGGTGACATGTGCCTGACATACAAGGCCATGTCCAACCCGGAATTATTGGACATGCTCCACCTCAAAAAATCCAAATCCACGAAAACCACTAGAGCAAGCGACTTAAACCTTAGCACGGATATAAATAGGATGTGCTGGAGGGATAGATTTATCACTCAGATACTCCCTATGCTGTGGAATAAAATCCCAGTCCATGTGAGGCAGAGCACCTCGCTGGCTCTGTTCAAGAGAAATCTTGACCTGTGGATGGGAGATCATAGGTTTATTCCGGGAATCATCTCTGTGTCACTGCTGGACAGAGGCACAACAAACTAATGGGCACAGTATTTTTTCATATAAGGGGTGGCGTAAGCCACAAAAATTTGGGCTAGGCTTATAAATGCCTTAGGGCAGATAGCCTAGTATAAACCTATGAACCTATGAACCTATGAACCTATGGAAGCCCATATTTGTTTTAAAAGAAATGTGCAATGTGTAAGCTAGCACTGATTGTAAAGGAGGTGATTGTGAGTTAACTCATGCCATGCCCTGCAATTGATCTGAATTGACTATGCTGGTGCTAGTTAACTAACAAGTGCCAACCACTACTAGATTGTTGGCATATGCTGTTCCATTTCTGAGGTTGCTGCTGCCTGTAAGTGCTGTGCCATCATTGCAGCTTTTATGAGTAAAGTCAAAAGAACTTGGACATCTGAGTTTATTTAAAGATCTAAGATCATTTAGAGATTACAACTGCTTCTTCAGCTATAGGGCTGAAACTTGTTCAACATAGTGGGATACAAAGCACCAGACCTGCTTGCCATTGTAATGGAAGATGTCAAGCAACTCTAAATATATCACTGTGATGTTCTTTCAATGATGCCAGGAGCCTGAACCAACAGATGTTGTTAACAAAACTCTCTCAGCTTTACATCTCTATAATGTGAAACATAACCTCTCACAGCAATCAACAAATGGGCAAAATGCTTTCTGACAACCTCAAGCGAGACAGTCATAGAAAGTTCTTTTTTCCTTACATGCAAAAGGTTATTTTGATGAATTAATCTGATTTAGTATCTGGATATCTGCTAAAATGCTTTGTGCATGAATGATGGACCGTTTTAGTGTGGAACAATGTGGCTCATGGAATGTTTAAGATTGACATGAGGAGTACACTTCATAAATGAGGTGCAGTTGAGTGGTACGTATTAGATATCTGAGTGAAGTTGTTTGAGTTGTCTGAAGAGGTCTGAGGTTGTAACTAAAAATGTGTACACCAGCTTTTTTCCTAATGGTGCTGCCTTACCTGAAATT
Source organism: Protopterus annectens (assembly GCF_019279795.1). Classification (NCBI taxonomy): domain Eukaryota; kingdom Metazoa; phylum Chordata; order Ceratodontiformes; family Protopteridae; genus Protopterus; species Protopterus annectens. The sequence continues at coordinate 568,907,201 of NC_056745.1, forward strand.
GTTGTTTCTACAACCACACATGACTCAGCAGTGCTGTGTACCAGCCTAGCATCACGTAATGTTTATCATATTGCTTTCTGATTTTACCAAGTTTCTCCTTTGATTTTGGTTAACCTGGCTGCAGGCAATTGTACTTTAATTAGGAAACAGTATTGTACTTTATATATATAATCTAATCCCTCCAAGTAAAGATACTTTTTGATTATAGATAAGCATCATTTTCATAATTGATTAGCTTTTAACTGAGACTTTTGAATCTCTGTCTGTGCCCTCAGATGGTTCTCCTACTTAATCATTTAATCAGACTCTGTTAACCAGTGTTTTGACGTAACAGAATATGACATTATTGAGTATCACATAACTGAACATGACATAACTGAATATGGCATAACTGAATATGACATTACTGAGTATTACATAACTGAATATGACATTAATGAGTATGCCATTACTCAGTATGACATAACTGAATATGACATAACTGAATATGACATTACTGAATATGACATTACTGAATATGACATAAATGAATATGACATCACAGAGTATGACATAACTGAATATGACATTACTGAGTAGGACATAAATGAATATGACATAACTGAATATGACATAACTGAATGTGACATTACTGAGTAGTTTCAACAATCACAAGTTTACCATTCTTGGACATAATCGTTGCACACTAACGGGAAAAATCATTTTTTGCCATTTCCCTGTGCAGGAAGTAAAATAAGGTAGTGCGTCTGATTAAATTACAGAAGTGGCATTTTGGATCAATGCTTATAGCAGCAAATTTAAGTTTAAAAAAAGTTAAATTAGTAAACTGACACTATTTGAATTCATTGTGTGCAACTATATGTAGTTTGGAAGACTGAATTATGTGTGTAGGATGCCCACTATGGTTGCAGTTATTCCTTAGGTTGCAATAGCTCTTGCAGTCCGCTTTTAGATTTTATATTAAAATAGTGTGGGGCAAAATCCTTGTGTTCTGGCTATCACCTGGGATTTGTTAAAGTCAGTAAGTAAACTGAGGACAGTCCAGTGCCAACCTACACAAAGTGTAGTAACCAGGAACTGACTAAAGGCGCTTTGTGAAGTACCAGGCAGAAATGTCACTTTTTTCCATAAACTTAAAAACACGTCTTTTTAAGTTTATGAATAAAGGTGACAATTCTTCTTGGTTCTGGTTTGCCTGGTTCTTCACATGTGCCTTCAGTCGGTTGTTTGTTAAAATCAGTGCTGTATGGATGTGTGCGTGTGTAACCTGTTACCGTACAATGTGTATATTTTTCTGGTACAAATATGTGGGTGTACATCTGTTAGCACCACAAAGGACCTAATTTTATAGGCTGTAACTACCAAAAGAACAAATTTACACATTTACCCCTATCCCTCAGGTGTGCAGATTTACACATATGCATGTCTTGAGTGTTATGATTTTGGACCTTTTTATTATCTCCTGCTATGATTTTGAAAGCTGAGTGGTTGAGACGATATATGAATATAGCTTGCATTGTTTTTGGTGAGCATACCTTTCTTTTATAGATATACTGATGTTTTACTTGAATGATACTACTCCCAGAGCCAAGCAAGCCTTAATTATGTTTTTCATTAATTTTGTAATATCACAAAATAGACCATGCAGGCTGTTGCTTGGTCCGACTCTGTGGTCTTTTCATCCCTTTCCTCCATCTTAGCTGTTTGAGTGGGAGTTTCTGTTCCTGAATCTCCTTTACAATACTTTGCAGTGTGCCGTCTCTTCTCACATGTAAAGCAGAGTATGGAATTGTGGTTTCATTCATTTTATTGATGTATTAACAAATTTACTCCAGGCTTCTTTATAAACATTTTCTTAATGCATAATTCTTTCAACTATTGTTACAAAACTTGCAGCAAACTGTCTGCCTGACATACCAAGTTCTTAATAATTGCAGAAAAAAATATTTTGAAATAGTCAGTTACTAACATTTCCATCATAGTTTCTTTACTGATTACGTATTCAGGGTCAAGCCAAAACTTAATGATATGTTTTACTTCAAATAAATATGCCCAGAATGTCTTACCTTCAGAAAAAACTCCATTCAAGGAACTTGAGGGCCAGAGTTTTTGAGGTGACATCTGCCCTTCTTAAAAGATTTTTCTTTACTTTTTCAAAGTCGCTACAGTCTGAGCTAGGAATATCTATATACACATGGAGGGGTGAGCTGCTAGGATTTTTACTCAACTGTTTTAGTACTACCTTTATTATTATTATTATAAATTATTATTATAATCGTCATCATCATCAGAATTTTATCTATTTGTTAACAGGCTAGGCTCACTAGACAAAGTGTCCCTTTTTAGGGGTCGCCCACAAGCACTGTTTGGTTAAGTAATTTATTCAAAATCACACAACATGCAAATGGAGGTGGAGAGAATAAAACCCTGCAACCATAACTATGGAAAACAGCTTGTTAACAGCTCAGAGGCTTAATCCTCTGCACTAACTGCCAGATCCGTCTTGGGTGTCTATGCTTTTGAAGGTAATTAAATAGGATTTTGAAATCCTCTGCTCCACTAAGTGATTTTAGCAGGGGCAGAGGCCACCGCTGACCATGCATTTGGCTACTACCATCATCCCATCAGAGGTGTAAGCAATCATCTGAGGAAGCTGTTTGACTGAAGTCATCGCATGGTCTCAGAAAAGATACACTTTTGGGCTACCATCTAGTGACTAACTGTACAAACCAGGTACAGGCTGTCTCTCAGTGAGCTGTGGGGAGACACTTGCTAGAAGTGGCTAGTAGGATGAAAATTAGGAGCTGTCCTTTGCATCCATCAGATGTGGTAATTAAGCAATAATCACACATGGTTTTCTTCCAAAAGTGGTGATTTTATTTAAAGAAGATAAAATGGGCTTTATTTTCACAAAAAAATAAATACATAAAAAAAAAAATCAGTAAAGAAATAGTTACAGAAACTGATCTTACAATAAAATATTCTGTTTTGCAATGTTTATAATAACTCAGTACTGGTGCTTAGGATTATATTTATAGCTGACAGTCTCTTGTAAAAGTCTCTTTTTTAAAACAGCCTATAAAACAATAGTCTTTCTTTGCAACACACATTTCTCGGTGACTTCTGACATCTTAAACCTTCCTTCTGCTTGTATAGGAGCAGGTTATTACTAATTTCCTCACATGGAAACTCACACTTCTTGTTTTAAAGGAGACCACTCCCCATTACTTACGATGTTACATCCATAGCCTTGCAGATGGCCATATTCCAAGAGAGTTTTTCCTCTCATTTTGAATTATTGACGTCTATGTCTCAAACACATAACAAACAGGTATTAGAGACCAATCATAATCCCCTGTGTTGTTCACTCACCTGTAAGGTGCCTTTTGGGAATGTCTCATAAGGAGTATGTGTGACAGCACAATGTTCTTCCATATAATGCTGCCATTCACACAACCAAGGAAAGCTACTGAGAGAGGTAGAGAACATATAATAGAAATGCTTATGTGGAAGAGTTCAGGCTAGGATATGGCATTTGTGTAAGCAACCACTCTTGAAACACTTACAAAAACAGCAAGTCCCTTTTCAAGTCATAAACAGAGCAAAATAAATGAATTATAAAGTGAGACAACTGGAGACAAAGGAATCCAGTACAGCTATACTACATAAATGTTTTGAAATCATGGAGACAAACTTTTTACTAACATTTTTGTAGTAGTGAAAGTTAATGTTGTGAGCTGATCTGCAGTTTGTCCTGATTCTACTGAAGTTTTTGTATTAAGCATATTTGTTAGTGGAAGTTAATGTTATGAACTGTCCTGAAGTCAAAATAGATAAGATACTATCAGGATTTCAGAAAAAAGATGTGAAAGAATGTCTGTTGAGGAACCTATATATTCTCGGAATTCATGGTAAAACCAGTTTAATTCAGCACACAGTAGAAACTGTACTTGGAGAAAAGGTACACTTAAAATGATACTAGATATCAGAACTCCAACACCAAGCAGTTAAGGATGAAGTGTGTCAACTGCTTAAATGTGGATTTATACAAAACAGAGTGAGTAGCACAGTCCTATTGTGCTATTCCCAAGCCTCCTAAATCTGTAAGGTTTTGCAATGGCTTCAGGAAGTATATCTAAATTTTATTCATATCTCATGCCGTGAGTAGACAAATTGTTGACAATACAGCAAGGCTAGGTTTTTGTCCAGTTCAGATTTGGCCATGGACAGCTGGCAAATCTCACTAACCCCTGACTGTAAAGAGAAACAGCATTATTTACTCCAGATGGAATCTTGCATTTTGTTCAATGAAGAGCACATGGAACATTCTGGGAATGATAGATAAAATCCTTATACCCTACACTAGATATGTAACATTTCATTTGAACAATGGTGTCATATTCTCTGATGACTGGAAAAGATACTTATCAAAAGTTCAGACCATTTTAAATTCCTCTGTGTGAGTTTGGATTTGCAACTATTAAAGCTAAATGCAAGTTAGGTATGGCAGAAACTTGTTATTTGGGCTAATTACTTGGCTGAAGACTTGTGAAATCAAAACTAGTCCACATCATCCACTAACAAGCATGTAAAACATTTTGTTCCTAATTTCAGCACTACCCCTTTTGCCCCCATCTGTCCTGACTAAAAGTAAGACTCCATTGAAGATGAAATGGACAGATGACATAGAACAAGCAATTAGGCAACTAAAGAATATCCTGTGTGCAGAGTCTAAATTTATAAGCCCGGACTTCACAAAACAATTCCATTATTGGAAATGGAATGAATATAGATACCTCTGATGTGGGCATGGGTGCATTCTTATTGCATTCTGTTGATCAACTTATCTTTTTGGTCAGTCTGAGTTCTTGTAAAACATGCAGAAAGAGCTTTATTTCATACTAAAATTGACTATTTCAGACTGCATTTCCTATGTAATTTATTACTGGCCATGATACAGGGACATTTTATAGAACTCCATGTAATTCTAAATAAAGACTGCCAAAGCCAGTTGCTTTTTCTTACAATACAAAATTTATGTACAACAGAATTAGCCATGTTTGCTTGGAAAATACAATGTAATATTAAGAAAAAGCAAATGTCTTTGTTTTTTAGCCACATTATACATAAACTTGTATTAAACAACAGTTGGCTTCAAACCTCTGTTATTTTCTAAAGTTTGCATGTCTATGTATACATATCTGTGTATGTATAATGTATACGTGTATGCATGCATATGCGTCTATGCATGTGTGTGTCTGTATGTATGTGTGTGTGTGTGTGTGTGTGTGTGTGTGTGTGTGTGTGTGTGTGTGTGTGTATATATATATATATATATATATATATATATATATATATATATATATATAAATATATATGGGTCTACTTTGTTTCACTGAAAATACACTTCACTGAAAGTCATGTCATTTCATTGAAAACTCATTTTACTGACAATCAGTTGCCTGAGCACAATTCACTGAAAGATCACTTCACTGAAAACTCATTTGACTGAAACTCATTTTGTTGAAAGGTATATACCCTGTTCCCCACTGTAGTGTGAGCATGGAGTTAGTATATATATTAACGGGGGTGTGGGAGGCACAGCTCCCCACACTGGCGTAACCCCCCCACCTATTTGAAACGTTGGAAACCATAGACATGGATACTTACAAGCTGAATTAATAACTCTTTTCAGAAGATAATATATTCCCAAACTATGTGGGGGGGGGGCTATGCACCTCACACTACCCAATGTGGGGGGCTGTGCCCCCCCACACCCACCCTTACTATGTATACTAACACCTGGATCACACTACAGTGGGCAATATTTTGTAATTGCTGTAATGTAGTAGTCACACTGGAGTGCAGGTTAGTCAGTACGGGTAAGGCATTGAGTAGCACTGAAAGTAGGTAGGTAGAGGCTGTAATCTGTCTGCTACCTTCAGTCAGAACTTTATGTTGCACAGAGTCTCCAGTTTTGTATATGCACGTCAGATTTTAGACTAGCAGACTAGCTACCCCAAACAGTTTAGTGTGAGTACCTTGCTTAATCAGAGTGTTGTTTAGTGAAGTAATTGTCAGATCTAGGTTAGTATTATTGTGTGATTTTGGAGTGAAGAGGAGTAATTTGCTCTCTGTAATTTATCAGGAGTTAGGAGTTATTAGAACAGGACTCGGAGGAAGAAACTGATTATTTCAATGAGTTAAGATTTTCTGCTGTACAGATGAGTGTTGAGTCATCTACATTTAAAGTGTTTTCTGGATATTGTCTGCATTCTTTAAATAATCTGCATTAATACTGTTCAATTTAATCAGTAGAAACAGGCAATATATGCTGAGGGGATCATCAGTTGACAGCCTTCACAACCGATGGCAGAAGACCAGAGAAGGCCCTTGCAGACCACTTTCACTAGAAGAACCTTTACCCATCTCCAAAGAAGTGGTGACAGTGGGCAACATTGGACCTTGCTGGTCACCTGAAGCAAGGGAACTGTTGTCCCCCTCCTGACAGGCAGCCACAGTAGCCACTGGCAACCCAGAGGCTTTTGCTTTCCTGGACCAGTGTGAGCATGGCATCATCTCCTCTTTGTCCTCCTCCACAAATAGGTTAGCAAAAGAACAGCACAATGAAAACAAGTAAGAACTTTCATATAGTAGAAGTTTATAGTTCATGTCTGACCCTCTGTCTCACCATCTCTAACCTGTGTCTCCCACTATGCAAATTGATCAGGGCAGTCCTGCCTGAGGTCACTGTAGTAATGCCACCAAAGACCACCAGGATCTCATACCAGGTATCCACTTTCCTTAAGGGCTCATCCTAATGCCCAAGCAGGTGCTCCTGAAACTCTCCATGTAGGATGAACAAGAAAGTACAGCAGTTCGTGGTACACCATGCTGGTGCTTTGCATTCCACAGCATCTGAAGTAGCTGTGGCCACTCTTTCAGGACTGCTAGAGAGCAAAATGATACCCCTGTGTGGAAGGAGGTACATTTTTCTATCACATACTGTGTAACATAGTGCTGAACAGCGGTGATGTTGCTGTAGTTTCCTAGCACTGCATTGCATTGTTGTTCTAGGAATGGGCACAGCATTGTACAACAGTGCTGCAGCATGCTATATACACAAACCAGTAGAAATACGCCCAACAAGTGGAAAAAAGTTCCTGCTGCATGAAAAATAAAATAAACCAAATATGTAATCCAATATATGCACAGGAACCAAATGGCAGTAACATCCAATAACGAAAGGCACCAAGTAGCTCAAAAATCAATACGAACAGCCACGAAGTAATGAAGTATAAAAACAGTTTAATTCAATATAGTAAGCACTTTCACCTGAAGGCTTCTTCAGACTTTAATCAAATTCATGAAATACTGACTTAAATAGCAGTAAATATCAGTTGATAGGCTCATGTTACAAACACGTTATAAATAGTTAAAAATTCTTAAAAATTTTTTTTAAAAACAAATATATAAGACTTTATAAAATTCATAATAGACCTGGTTTATCCTCAAAATGCACATGCATAAAATTAACTTATAAACTTATAAAGCCAAATACAACAGTGTTAATGCATTTCATAATTTGGGCTTAAATACTCTTCTTTTACGTAAAATGGGTCTTAGCTGAATTTTGTCATTCAGCCCAGGAGGTTTGTCTGCCCTACATCTAATAATCCATCTTAACTCACATTCCTGGGTATAGTTGTCAATATCACCTCCTCTAATACTAGAAAATATATTTTGAATAACACAAAACTTAAAGGAATGAGACATTCCTAGAGCTTTACAGTGTTTAGCTAGAGCATTGTGTTCCGATCCTATATGCATGTGATAAACATGCTGCCTCACACGTTCTCTTAGCTGCCTGTTGGTTTTTCCAATATAGAATGAGGTGTATGATATACATCTAGCTAAATAAACCACATTAGTGCTTAAACAATTAGTCCCTGTATGAAACAAGAATTCACGTTTAGTAATAGGGTGTTGAAATTTCATATTAGTGTCCATATATTGACACTGATTACAATTGTTGCAGGGTGCAGTATTGTAATCAAATGAATTAAAATTAACCCTGTTCACCTTCATGGAAAAATGACATAAAATGCGCTTCAAATTTGGTTTGTTTTTAAAGGTGAGTTTAGGTCTTGAGCCCACTACTTCACCAATGTCACCATCAAGTAAGAGGGTATCCCAATGTTTCATCATTGACCCCTTAATATATTCTGCATCTTTCGCAAAATACATGGGTACCCTGATTTCACAGGCTTCAAAGGTTGGAGTAAGCTCTCCTCCATTGCCACTTTCTGAAAAATATGGTCGTGCTCTTGTCTCTCTTAGGTCATTAACTTCTATAGTGACTTGATCAAAGACCTCTTCTCTATAACATCTCTTAGTGAATCTAGCTTGAGGTCAAATAACTCTTGTAAATATCCTTCATCAGATGGATTAAGTCTGGATGCCCTCAAAATCTGCCCTTTCACCACATTGTCAAAAACATACTTAGGGTGCATACTATGTCTATGTAAAAGAGTGTTCTTGTGGCATGCTTTCCTGTGGACAGAGGTGTTCAAAAGGCCATTTTCAAGCCTAATAATGTTGACATCCAAAAAAGATATTTCAGACAGGGAAAAACATAAAGTGAACCTCAAAAACCTTGTTAAATTGTTCATAACATCAACAAAGTCTAAGAGGCTAGTTTCATCCCCCTTCCAAACGAGGAAGAGGTCATCCACAAACCTTCTATAGAAACCCACATGTCTTTGAAATGCATCTAATGGAAAAAAGAGTTCCTCCTCCCAGTCTGCCATTACAAGGTTGGCGTAGCTATTGGCACATGGTGTGCCCATAGCCACGCCATCCTTCTGTAACTAGATGTCCTCATCGAAAATGAACACATTGTTATGCAATACTGTTTCCAAAAACAATGCTAAAAGATCTATTTTCTCTCTGCTGTAAGCTGATTTCATGTTCAAGTATTGTTGCACTCTGAGAACACCCAATTCATTAGGTATGACTGTAAACAGACTAATATCATCTAGAGTGACTAGAAAATAATGCTCATGGTCATCTAGGGTTTTGGTATAACTATAAAGGTCTAACAAAAATTGCTTACTATCTTTCAAAATGGTATGGTTTATATTTACTACAGGTCGAAGGTGATGTTCTAGAAATATAGAGAAATGTTCCGTAAGCCAACCTTGTCCAGCTACTATCGGTCGCATAGGTGGTTTAACCAATGATTTGTGAACCTTTGGTAAGCCCTGTATCACCGGTATTAATGGATTACAAACTTTTAAATATTTAAACAAATCCCAGGTAATATCACTGCTTTTAACTAAGTCATCTAACATATCATAGACTTGAAATACTTTATTAGTAACTTCATTCATGTCAATTTTACTATAGGAACTTGCATCACCTAACAGCCCTCTCATGCTGTCAATGTAATCAGATTGGTCCATCATCACAATAGGGCCTCCCTTGCCTGCCGGTCTAATGACTATCGACTGGTCATTCCTTAATTCAAACAGAGCCTTTCTCTGTAAAAAACTTAAATTGTTTTTCCGGTTTTCAATTTTCTTGTTATTATAATAATTGTAGATATCATTCTCAACCAATTTTGAAAAAGTGTCTAATGAAGGGTGTAGCAAAGGTGTATATGAATTATTAGAACGGAATAAACCCACTTGATTTCCGTTGGAACTATTATGGCCAAATCCCAACTTTAACTGCACATTTCGTACAAACATTTTGATATCTATAATAGACTCAACTATTATAGATATCAAAATGTTTGTACGAAATGTGCAGTTAAAGTTGGGATTTGGCCATGGTATAAATAGTTCCAACGGAAATCAAGTGGCTTTATTCCGTTCTAATAATTCATATACACCTTTGCTACACCCTTCATTAGACACTTTTTCAAAATTGGTTGAGAATGATATCTACAATTATTATAATAACAAGAAAATTGAAAACCGGAAAAACAATTTAAGTTTTTTACAGAGAAAGGCTCTGTTTGAATTAAGGAATGACCAGTCGATAGTCATTAGACCGGCAGGCAAGGGAGGCCCTATTGTGATGATTACATTGACAGCATGAGAGGGCTGTTAGGTGATGCAAGTTCCTATAGTAAAATTGACATGAATGAAGTTACTAATAAAGTATTTCAAGTCTATGATATGTTGGATGACTTAGTTAAAAGCAGTGATATTACCTGGGATTTGTATAAATATTTAAAAGTTTGTAATCCAGTAATACCGGTGATACAGGGCTTATCAAAGGTTCACAAATCATTGGTTAAACCACCTATACGACCGATAGTAGATGAACAAGGTTGGCTTATGGAACCTTTCTCTATATTTCTAGAACATCACCTTCGACCTGTAGTAAATATAAACCATACCATTTTGAAAGATAGTAAGCAATTTTTGTTAGACCTTTATAGTTATACCAAAACCCTGGATGACCATGAGCATTATTTTCTAGTCACTCTAGATGTTATTAGTCTGTTTACAGTCATACCTAATGAATTGGGTGTTCTCAGAGTGCAACAATACTTGAACATGAAATCAGCTTACAGCAGAGAGAAAATAGATCTTTTAGCATTGTTTTTGGAAACAGTATTACATAACAATGTGTTCATTTTCGATGAGGACATCTATTTACAGAAGGATGGTGTGGCTATGGGCACACCATGTGCCAATAGCTACGCCAACCTTGTAATGGCAGACTGGGAGGAGGAACTCCTTTTTCCATTAGATGCATTTCAAAGACATATGGGTTTCTATAGAAGGTTTGTGGATGACCTCTTGGTTTGGAAGGGGGATGAAACTAGCCTCTTAGACTTTGTTGATGTTATGAACAATTTAACAAGGTTTTTGAGGTTCACTTTATGTTTTTTCCTGTCAGAAATATCTTTTTTGGATGTCAACATTATTAGGCTTGAAAATGGCCTTTTGAACACCTCTGTCCACAGGAAAGCATGCCACAGGAACACTCTTTTACATAGACATAGTATGCACCCTAAGTATGTTTTTGACAATGTGGTGAAAGGGCAGATTATGAGGGCATCCAGACTTAATCCATCTGATGAAGGATATTCACAAGAGTTATTTGACCTCAAGCTAGATTCACTAAGAGATGTTATAGAGAAGAGGTCTTTGATCAAGTCACTATAGAAGTTAATGACCTAAGAGAGACAAGAGCACGACCATATTTTTCAGAAAGTGGCAATGGAGGTGAGCTTACTCCAACCTCTGAAGCCTGTGAAATCAGGGTACCCATGTATTTTGCGAAAGATGCAGAATATATTAAGGGGTCAATGATGAAACATTGGGATACCCTCTTACTTGATGGTGACATTGGTGAAGTAGTGGGCTCAAGACCTAAACTCACCTTTAAAAACAAACCAAATTTGAAGCGCATTTTATGTAATTCTTCCACGAAGGTGAACAGGGTTAATTTTAATTCATTTGATTACAATACTGTACCCTGCAACAATTGTAATCAGTGTCAATATATGGACACTAATATGAAATTTCAACACCCTATTACTAAACGTGAATTCTTGCTTCATACAGGGACTGTTTAAGCACTAATGTGGTTTATTTAGCTAGATGTCTATCATGCACCGCGTTCTATATTGGAAAAACCAACAGGCAGCTAAGAGAACATGTGAGGGAGCATGTTTATCACATGCGTATAGGATCGGAACACAATGCTCCAGCTAAACACTGTAAAGCTCTAGGAATGTCTCATTCCTTTAAGTTTTGTGTTATTCAAAATATATTTTCTAGTATGAGAGGGGGTGATATTGACAACTATACCCAGGAATGTGAGTTAAGATGGATTATTAGATGTAGGGCAGACAAACCTCCTGGGCTGAATGACAAAATTCAGCTAAGACCCATTTTACGTAAAAGAAGAGTATTTAAGCCCAAATTATGAAATGCATTAACACTGTTGTATTTGGCTTTATAAGTTTATAAATTAATTTTATGCATGTGCATTTTGAGGATAAACCAGGTCTATTATGAATTTTATAAAGTCTTATATATTTGTTTTTAAAAAAAATTTTTAAGAATTTTTAACTATTTATGACGTGTTTGTAACATGAGCCTATCAACTGCTATTTACTGCTATTTAAGTCAGTATTTCATGAATTTGATTAAAGTCTGAAGAAGCCTTCGGTTGAAAGTGCTTACTATATTGAATTAAACTGTTTTTATACTTCATTACTTCGTGCCTGTTCGTATTGATTTTTGAGCTACTTGGTGCCTTTCATTATTGGATGCTACTGCAATTTGGTTCCTGTGCATGTGTTGGATTACATATATGCTATATACACAGACATATTACGTCACATGGCTTGTGGTCACATTGATGAACACAACTACTTCCAGCATGTCTGGGTAGTGTAATGGTCTATACAGTGATTCAGAAACAGTGGCACTAAGTAGCTGCATTAGAATAACTGCCACTGTAATTAGCACTTGTTAGTGTGATATAAAGCAGCAACAGCATTTTTGCAACACTAGTCAATACAATAGAAGTGGGTGGCTATGGTGGTGCAGCGGTTAGCGTTGCCACCTCACAGCAAGAGGTTCTCCGGTTTGATCCTCGGCTGGGGTGCCTTCTGTGCAGAGTCTGCATGTCCTCCCTGTGGTCGCATGGGTTTCCTCCAGGTGCTCCGGTTTCCTCCCACATCCCAAAGACATGCTGTAGGTGGATTGGACACACTAAATTGGCCGTAGGCGTGAGTACGTGCATGTGTGTGCCTTCTGTGGAAGGTTGGGCACCAGGCTGGCAACTCGACACTGTAAAACTCCACTGCCAATCATGAGCAGACGGTGATCTGCTGTGGTGACCCCTAACCGGGAAAAGCCAAAAGAAGAAGTCAGTACAAAAGAAGTGCAGAATAGAGGAAATTTAGTACAGATTTTGTAGATTTTAAGCTTTGTGGAGTCAATGAAAGCTTTATATAGTTCTGCTTGTAGAGAACCTCTGCAAGAACAACAAACTCCTGTGGTGGTTGCTTGTCAGACTGGGGCGTATGTGGTGACATATATGTAAATAGTAGCCCAGGGCACTTGAATGGCACTACATCATCTGCCTGAGGTTTTGAGGGGACAGCTGTGTATAACGGAAGCATTCTGAGCAATATGCCACAGAAATGTTTGGGTTCTAGGGCCTTGTGTTGAGGCACAGCTGTAGTATGTAATTCGGAGCCTGTGCAAGACAGTATCTGTACATGTTTTGAAAAGGTGGGTGATCCCATGGCCATGGACAAGGGACAGAAACAGGGAATAGCTGTGAGTATTTCTAAGTATGACACATAAACAGATGCATGAGGCCATACGTATTGGCATCTCATACCATACATACATGTACATACATAACCACTGAGTGACATGTTTTGCCCACATTTGTAAATGCATCAAGATGGACACCTAAGGGAAGCAGTAGCTGGAACATCAGGATGGACACCTAAGGGAAGCAGTAGCTGGAACATCAGGATGGACACCTAAGGGAAGCAGTAGCTGGAACATCAGGATGGACACCTAAGGGAAGCAGTAGCTGGAACATCAGGATGGACACCTAAGGGAAGCAGTAGCTGAAACATTTCACCATGTGGGAGAATGAAGCGCTACTATTGGCCTTCCTCACACATGGCATGTTGCTCCTCAGTAAAGCCAGCACACACAAGCAATATAGGGACAAATTTTTGCAGGACCTGGGGACTTCCTACATGGCTATAAATGAATGAACATCAAAATAACACTCCAGGCTGAGAGATTCACAGAAAAAGAAAAAATCCAGTAATTCAGTAAAAATGATAAGTGAAGTTACTAGAGAAATGTATGATTTCCAGGAAATAACTTACTAGTAGAAAAACACAAATAAAAGAAAAATTGGAAGAAATATTGCAGTAGATGAAAAGAGAGTGAAAGCAACTTGGAAGAATGGCAGCAAATCCAACTGACAATGCATATAGAAATATTTAAAATCAGTGGGTCTCAGTGGATTATATTGCCACTGATTCATAGGTTCATAGGTAGGTACTAGGCTATTGGCCCTAGTATAAGCCTAGCCAAAGGTACCCTGGCTTTCGCCATCCAAGTAAATTATTTTCCTGTGTCACTGTTGAGCAGAGCCACAGAAGTGATCCCCGGGGTGAATTTCCTATCTCCCATCCAATCATCAAGATTTTTCTTGAACAGTGCTAATGAGGAGCTTTGTTTGATATAGATAGGTAGTTTGTTCCAGAGTATGGGAAGTCTCTGGGACATGAATCTATCCCTCCAGCATGTTCTGTTTATTGTGGTGACGAGGTTTAGGTCCCTAGAGCGTGTAGTCTGTAGGGGTTGGGATTTCTTTAAGTGGAGCATGTCTAAAAGGTCTGGGTTTGACATAGCTTTGTCTGTTAGGCAGAGATCGCCTCTGAGTAGGCTATGATGACAAGAAATTGCAGGAAATAGAAGAAACCATGTCCAGGTACTCAAATGTACTCACAGGAGTGCAGTCCAAGAAGAAGGAGTTAAAAGAAAATAACAGAACAGGAGATGAAATCCAAAGAAATAGCTCAGAAAGGTACAGATCCCATTGTGAAAATGTACTTCTCATAACTATACAAAACAAGCAGAAGGAAAGCAGTACACAGACTTTATGAAAAGCTATGTCAGCAAATGGACTGGGTTTCCCCTGGAAGATATTACAATTGGGAGAACACAGGATCAGTATGCTGTATGTAAGACTGATGAAACAACCTAGACCCATTTTAATTGAACAACATTCTTACCAGTTCAAAGAAGAAAGTTTGTCCATACTATGGAAGAAATAAACTACACTAAAATGTGAAGAAGCAAGAGTTATTGTAGAAAATGATTTTTCTGTTCAAACTCGTTAGAAGGAATAGTTTCACCCCATGTATCAGAAAATATAGAGAGATGAGGTTACACTTCAAACTGCTATTATCCTGCCTCCCTGAGAATGTTTATTTATTGGGATTGAAGAACTACGAGAACATTTACCGGGCACATGAGCATATAAAGAAAATAAACAAAGAAACAGAGGGTGAAGTCTTGATGAAGGCTTCTATCAGTGGGGAAGTAAAGAGAAGGACAATATGACTAGAAATACTGAGGGACACCCAACAAAGCTAACATTAGGTAAGACTGCAATCCAAATTGTAGCTTGCTACAGATCCCCCACCATGCCCCAAGATTCTCACTACACCATTCTAAACATACTGGAAAATATTAAGATAGAACCAAACACCCTAATACTGGGTGATTTTAACTACCCTGCCATTAACTGGGAAAACTACTCCTGTACCAACACCTTTGCCCAACAGTTCTTGGAATTCATAAATTCCAACGCCCTGGATCAACTAATCCATAGTCCCACCAGGGGGTCCAATATTCTAGACCTGGTCATTACCAACATGGGAAATCGATGCTCCACACATATGGTCACCCCCTCGTTAGTCAGGTCTGACCATAAGCTAATCACCTTTAACATCCAGATCCCACCCCCACTCCCCAGTAAGGAAACCTCCATAAAAAACTTCTCCAAAGCTAACTTCATACTACTCAAGTCAGAAGTGACAAACTTCATGACACCCATGCAGACGGGAACTGAAAGTTCAACTGCTGAATCCTACACTAAGACACTGTACGAGCACATCCACTCATCCATGAATTGTGCCATCCCAAATAGAACCAAGGTGCTCTCATCCAAAAAAAGGAAGCCAATCTGGTGGTCCCCCTGCCATAAACAAACTTTACAACAAAAGGAAGAAACTGTTGCAGAAAAGAGGAAAATCCCAGGATGCAAAAAACTCCCTTACAAGCCTCAGTAAGAAACTGAGATCCCTCATAAAATCCTCCAAAGCTAGTTACGAAAATAAAATTGCCAAAGATTCCAAAGACAACCACAAGGCATTCTATAACTATATCAAGAATCTAAATGGCAATGCTCAGATCTGCTCTGAGCTAAAACATAATGGCATTAAATATACTGATCCCAAGGATATTGCCAATATCCTGGCAGATCGATTCATTGCCAACTTCACCCCCCTCTCACCCCCTAAATGGCCCATCTCAATACCGGAAGATTGCCAAATTCCGGTAATAATGGCCACACAGGTAAAAAACGCACTCTCCAAAGCTAAGAATACAGCATCCATGGGACCAGATGACATCCCGGGCTGTGTACTCCATGACCTACAAAATGAACTGGCACCTCACCTAAGTGTCATGTTTAATCATAGCCTCACCTCAGGTTTTGTGCCCACTGAGTGGTGCACAGCTACAGTTATCCCACTCCACAAGGGAGGATCTACCTTGGATCCCGAAAACTACCATCCCATCAGTCTGACAAGCCTTATCTGCAAGGCCATGGAGCATATTATCATGGAACTTATAAACAAAGACATTGGCAACCTTCAAACACTGGACCCCACCCAGTTTGGGTTCGTGAAGGGCCGATCTTGTCTCCTGAACCTGATTGACTTCTTCGAATCAGTCTCCAGAGCCATGGACAAGTGTAAGGTGGTCCACACAGCCTATCTAGACCTTGCCAAGGCCTTTGGCACCATCCCCCATTCTGGAATCATAGATAAACTTACTAAACTGGGCATTAATCCCTATGTCACCCAATGGGTTGCTAACTGGCTTACTGAAAGAACCCACACTGTAAAAGTAGCCGACTCCAAATCCTGCCCCAGACAAGTGACAAGTGGAGTACCTCAGGGTTCAGTCTGGGACCACTCTTGTTTGGCATCTACTTCTCTGAAGTACAGGCCAACACTAAGGGACTCTGGCTAACAAAGTTCGCAGATGACTGCAAACTGGGAGCCATTATTGAATCCCCAAATGATGTGGATACTCTACAAAAGGGCCTTACAGAAACAAATGCTTGGTGCCAGAGCCATCAGCTCAAGCTCAATGCCAAGAAATGTATAGTTACCCCTTTGGGAAAAAACATGTATCCATGAATTACCATATAGGTGGCAGTACACTAAACACCGAAAGTGTGATAAGAGACTTAGGGACATAGGTGGACAGTGGTCTCACCTTCGATAACCACATCGCCACAACAGTCAGGAAATCCTTTTATGTGGCACACCTCATCACTAAGGGCTTTTCATCCAGAAAAAAGGAGGTCATTGTCCCACTGTACTCATCCCTCATTAGACCCATTATAGAATACAACGCCCCGTTTGGTATGTACCTCTCAAGACATCTGCAGCAACTGGAAAGGCCGCAGAAATACCTCACTAAAAGAATCACAGGCCTAAAGCAGATGCCCTATGCTGACCGCCTTAAAAAACTCCAGCTATACTCTGAAGCATATCGTCTACTCAGAGGCGATCTCTGCTTAACATACAAGTCCATGTCAAACCCAGAGCTGTTGGACATGCTCCACTTAAAGAAATCCCAATCCCACAGAGCCACACGCTCCAGGGATCTAAACCTTGTCATCACAAAAAAAAAAAAACATGCTGGAGGGATAGGTTCCTGACCCAGAGACTCCCCAGACTCTAGAATAGATTGCCCATACATGTCAAGCAGAGTGCCTCTCTGGCCCTCTTCAGAAGGAGCCCTGATGATTGGATGTGAGAAAGGAAATTCACCCCGGGGATCATGTTAGTTGCCCTGCTAGACAGGGGTCCAGGGAAGTAAATAGTGTGGGAAGAAATAGCCAGGGAATTGTTATGGCTAGGCTTGTATAGGCCCTAGGGCTGATAGCCTAGTACCAACCTATGAACCTATGAACCTAAAGCCCTTCTTGCTCTTTCAGAGGAAGATTTAAGAAAAGTCCAAGAGAAATACAGCAGCACTGAAAGAAAAGTCGGAGACTTAATTAAAATGAACATCCTAGATGTGCTAAGTGAAAGTAATGAACATTATAATCTGTGCAATGACTGAGTAATTATAGAACATAAAAATAATAGCTGCAGTTTAAGAAAGTTCACAACACTGTCAAAATGATAAGTAATCTGGTTAATAATATTAAAGACAGAAGAAACATATGTAAAACCTAAATCCAGAATTCTATAGTATAATTATCTGAAGTTAAGTAGCACAGATAGGTTTGTTATTAAAATGTAAAAAAAAAATGATGAGGATGGCAAAATGCATGCAAGTTTTAGTGGAAACCTAGTATATTTCTGATTTAATATGAGTGGGAAGATGCTTTACATGATGCCCTTAATTGAAAAACAATATATTTCAGATTTTTTAATTAAACAAATAGAGAATCTGTAGATGACTAAGATGAATCTTGAATGCTACAGAAGTGGGATTATGGAATTTCTTTGTCTTCTTTTGCAGTTTGATGTGTAATTTATCTTCCCATAGGAGGAGCTCTAGGAAAATGAGTGATTCTGATAGGTTAGTGAGTTCTGAACTAAGTTAGCAGTGATGAACAGAGTACAGAGGAGAATATGGAAATGGGTAGACTAGACTTTGATTAAAAAGCAGGGCCTTTTTGGAAATTAGGAAATAAACCAATTACCTGAAAATCATAAATGGGAAATGGTGAAAAGCAGATCTAGGTATGAAGAAGCAATAATGAAGCTGAGAACAGTGATTGGGTATGTATTGCTATAGGTTTGTATAAGTAGTTGAACAAGGGAAAGGATTTAAATGCCAGTGTGAGTGTTTTAAAAGTAAAATAATGGATTCATAAACACAAGGCTACTGGAAAAAGTTCCATTAAAAGAAGAATAAGTTAGCAACTGATATCAGAGTGGGGGGTGAAATGATATATAAGGGGAAATAGAACAGAGCTCAATTCTACTGCTCCTAGGGTGTGTTCACTCTAGGAAAGGAAGAGAAAAAGGTGTTTATGACTTGAGTTTCTACATCATTAGAATTTTGATGCTTAAGTGGTGGGTGGAGGTTGTTCTATATGTGGTATGATAAATACCAGAATAAATATCAAGCAGGAGACCGATTGCAAGAAGAAATATACAAGGAATAGAGGAGTGGAAGAGAAAAGAAGTAAAATGTTAAGAACTGAATGAAAGTATCAGGACATTTTAAAGTCAAGTTTAGATCACAAAATTATAAAGTTAAATTTAGATTACATATATATATATATATATATATATATATATATATATATATATATATATATATATATATATATATATATATCAAATAAGCGCATTAGCATAGAATGTAAAAAGGAGATGTGTTGAGTGACCAGCACAATGCAATGATACTAAAAAAGGCAGGTATGTGCAAGATGTCATGAATATGGGAGGATGAGAAAGAAATGGACTCATTTTTCTGTGATATATAGCAACTGAGACTTGATAGAAATTACATTTTAAAAGAGCACTTTAGCCTGGTGCAGGATAAAAAGACTTACGTAGTGATCATGTAATTATTCAAATCTGGTCAAAAGGCCAAGATAAAAACTATATGGACTGGCATTTCCCAACATAGATTATGAAAAGAAAGGTATTTATAGACTGGGTTGATCAAGTTCTATAAAATTACCTTACAAAAGTTATATTAGCTGTAAAAGTTTAGCAAATGACTAGGACAATTTTAAACTACCAATTTGATTTCTACAAGGGCAAAAGAAATCTGGGCTAAAACTAAGCTGAAATTGTGTAGTGGGCATAACAAAGGTAAAGAATATACAAAGGAAAAATGCTGGTTGGACAGATCAAGGTGAAAATCAACTTAAAGGTGCCAGGTATTCTGTATTAGAATATCTAGAGAACTTGAATGAATACAAGGCAAAGGCAGTATTTTTGAAAACAATGCTAGAATGACAAACCTTTTAGCCCAGTTGATTAAGACAGCAGATGTTTGATATGATGATGATTACAGAGATTAAAATTCCAGGTAATAGGAGAAGTGAAACAAACCAGAGGTCAAAATAGATTTTTAGATTACAGGAAACATGCAGTTTAGCTTACATGGGGTTCATATCAAGCCTAAGAGGAAACTTAAAGGTCTTGTATAATCTTATGTAAGACTAGTTGTAGTAAACGTCCTGACAGAAGAAAGAATTGCAAATATATTTAGGAAGAAGCCGATAAGTAGACATTATAAGGCTTTGACAGAGATGAAAAATCAACACAACAAAAATGAAATTGTTTGGAATGGGAGACTAGGAAAGCAACTCACTGTTGAAGGTTGGAAAAATGGGTGCTTAGCCCTGATATATTCCATAAAACCGAACAATTTATAATAACTACATGGGAATTCTTATACACTTAGTAGAATTGAAAAAATGTTCCCATAAATGAATGGATTATGCTGAAGATGTGATAAGGCAGATAGAAGGTCATGAGAATACATATTCTGTGAATGTTCAGAGCTTCAACAAATTAAATTGGAGACTGTGCTGGTCTGTTCTTGTACTCAAGTTAAGTATCTAAAATCTGAAAGTCTATCCCTGTCACCAACAGAGAACAAACCAACCTTTCTAAATTCAAACACTTGCTAAAACAAAACTTTAAAACACTTGATTATGCTCTAGCACCTCCCTAGGCTGGGCGGCCTTGGCCTGTGTACACCTTCGATACCATTATATACCTCAACAAAGCAGATTTTCCTACTGTATTCTATCCTTTTGCCCTTACTGACATTTCTACTATCTCTGCTCTAAAAAGGCTCATAGGCAAGAACAATGACAGCAAATATACCCAAACAAATCAGAGTCTTAAAGGTGTTGCACCTTAAACCTCCTTGAATGGAAGCCCATGTATATATGTAAATGACCTTTTAAGGTCATATAAGTGTTCCGGTACTTGGCTTCTGAATGCCCATGACCTTTTTTATTTTTTCATGTCTTTATTGGTGAATTTAGGCCAATAAAGCCAAACCTGTTAGCTGTAAAAATGACTTGTTTCACCATTTTTATAGGCTTGTCAGTACAGCATAAGTGGCTAGTTTGGCCTTCTTTAAAAATGCCCAGTTAAATAAAAGCCTGATATCCATAACAAGATATACTAAGTAAGAAGCCAAAGTAACAGGCAAAAAAGGTCATACAGAAAAGACAAATAGGTAACAACAACATAAGTATTCAGACAAATTTATACTTATAACCTCCTTGAATGGAAAGCTCATGGAATGACCCTTTAAAGGCCATACCACTGTTCTAGCTGCATGACTTAGAAATACCCATGACTTTATTTTTTCCTAACATGCTTACATTTGTCTTCAACAGAAATGTTACATTAATATTTGTGTTTGCACAACCTAGTAAATGGCATGTTTGTTTTTCTCATTAACTAATTATACTTTCACAGGGTATAGGATAAGGTTTATGTGTTAGGCGGTTGCTTTTTGGAATTTGTATCAGATAGGTCTGTATCTCTTCCCAACCCCCTATCATAGTGACATTTTGTAAGTGTAATTAATGTGGCAGGCTTTGGTCTTGTATGAAAGGGTCATGACTTCTTGGTAACAAATTTAGGTGTCATACTGGGTGTAAAATTGATGGATGTGCAGGTCAAAGTTCCAGGCACAGGCAGATGCCACCAGTGCCATCACGGAGATGATTAGCATACTGTGTGGCATATATGCTGATATATACACTTGCATGCAGCTATATATCATCAGGACATGAAGCACATCCACCTGCTGAGGTCATTGGATGGCTTCTTTGCAGCTCCTTCTTCAAACAAGAGGTGCTATGGATCTACCTGTAATGGTCATCACCACAACCATAGGCAATACTCCTCTATCTGCACTGGTAAGACTGTCAAGGCCCTTGACAGAGGCTACTTCTGGCAGTGCCTTTCCATGGAGTATTGCAAGCATAAGTTTTAATGTTTCTTGTCTCTGTTCTGGCCCATATTTGTGGACCAGACACTGCCTCTTTGCACAATCTATTACACCTGTGTTAGCCTTGCATAGGGTTACCCTGTAGATGGTTCCTTCTATGACTCCTCACCAGGCACATCTTCCACTGCTGGCTCTGGTCTTTCTGTCTGTCTGATGGTAATCCAGTGCTTGAGCTGTCTGCATGCTACCATGTTGTGCAGCTACAGATATCTTGCTGCACGTCTCCAGAACATACTGCAGTTCACCACCAGAAGAATCTAGTTAAAGGAAATTGGCCTTTAACAATCTGAACACACATTTTACAATGTTTCTGGTCTGTGACAGTGTGGAGTTGTATGACATCCCAGATCTGCTGTGCTAGTTATATATCTCTGCCATGAGTCTTTGCTCCAGAGAATATCTGATATCCCTTTGGAAAATTACCCTGCACAGATCAGTGGCACAGTTTGGACATGTGCCAAATGTGGGAATTGTGGAAACTGAGTGGATGGTGCATAGACACATTGCATATCACTTGACAGTTGATGGAGTGAAAATCCTTATAGTTGACATAACAGCATTCATGACTACTAGTCAAGAATTTGATGGTAATGTAGGTGCAGTAAATGGTCCTTAAAATATCAGGAAAATAAGCTGTTTCATAGAATTTCCACACAGTGGGATTTCTGTCTTATCTGATCCATCGGTACCACATATGCTGCTCCATATTCTGCAGTATCACATCAAAGAAATGGTGTAATATACATGAGGCAGATGGCTGTGAAACACCCACTGATGGCTAATGGAAGGCCCCCAGCAACAAGAATGGTCAGTGTTACCCATATCTTAGTGACTACAGTGATTATAAAAATGTAGAATACACTGCTGCAGCCAGATCCACAAACACTTCACGTTTATTAAATAGAAATTCCACAAGACCAGATTGAGTGCTTTCTTCCCTTAAAACAAGATTTATGAAAGTGATGGCAGGTTAGGTGTGGTCAGATACATTTGTGACATGGAGAATGACAGCATGTACCATCACAGACACCGGGTACAACTATGATATGTAATAAATGCTACTCCTTGCATTTTAACATATTCTGTCATTCTCACTCTTCACTAGGAAATAGTGTACAAATTAGCTCTCAAAGCAGCTCATCATGCTATTTTCATGCTGTTTCGTGTTGTATTTCCATAATTTCACTTATTTGTGTATCATTTTATGGTTATTAGCATATGATGCTAACAGTGCTGTTTTCCAGGGCAGTGCCATCACACTCTTTGTTTCTCAGTTGGCCTCACAGTGTGAATCAGTTTTTATCACATTGTTTATTGCAATGCAGTGCTCTAATTGTTTCTGAATCCTGGCCTGTGATTTGTTGGTTAAAGGTGCTGAACACCAAGATGTGGGTAGAAATGCATGCAACAACATGACCAGGGACTCCGGACAGATTATTGAATTTGTTGATACAGGAGACTTTTAAATACCAGGGGCTTTGCTGATGACCTTTTTGATGAAAGCATACAGTCACTGTAATTGTTTAATCATATGTTGTTGCAAGGGAAGTTTTATGCTTCACAGGATCTCTACTTTTTGTTAATGAGTTAGTCTATTTATTTTGTTTGAAGATAGTATGTGAAACAGTTTCTAATCAAGTGTATGTGTGAATGTTTAATATATTTAAAAGCATGTTAATGGCCCATTTCATGGTGGTAAAGTGCCATTTTAATGTCAATGTTCATTTCAGGTTCAGAAGTCTCAAGGCTGACAGTCTTAAATGCTTTCTCCAGTTAACTGGTGCTCAAGAAACGAAGGTCTTTATCAATAATGCTTCACTTAAACATTTCAATGTCTCTTATGACCAGGACTTTCATTGGTGGAAGAACAAAATCTTTTAATGATAACTGGTCAGAAAATTCAAAGTCAGAGCTACCAGGGCTTTCACTGACAGTTACAATTTCCCAAAACAGACCCCCATCTTGGAACTGACTGCAATGGCCTTGGTTTGTCTGTCACTATACCAAACTGCTCCAGACTCCTCTGGACTTCACTTTAATAACTTCTGCTATATTGGGCTTACCCTGGCCTTGAAAAGGTGAAGTTATTCAACTGAATTCTATTGCATCTTACTGTACAGAAACCAGTGCATACGTCCATGCTAATCATACATTCTCCCATACAACAGTTTTATTCCCTTGTTCCAGATGCAGTATCTATTTCTTATTGTAACACTGGCTTTCTCAAATTCTCTACTTGTGCCTACTTTCAATATATTCAGGCATCTTTCTGGTGAAGCCACCATTATAGGTTCATAGGTTCATAGGTTTATACTAGGCTATCTGCCCTAAGGCATTTATAAGCCTAGCCCAAATTTTTGTGGCTTACGCCACCCCTTATATGAAAAAATACTGTGCCCATTAGTTTGTTGTGCCTCTGTCCAGCAGTGACACAGAGATGATTCCCGGGGTAAACCTACGATCTCCCATCCACAGGTCTAGATTTCTCTTGAACAGAGTCAGCGAGGTGCTCTGCCTCACATGGACCGGGATTTTATTCCACAGCATAGGGAGTCTCTGAGTGATAAATCTATCCCTCCAGCACGTCCTATTTATATCCGTGCTAAGGTTTAAGTCGCTTGCTCTAGTGGTTTTGGTGGATTTCGATTTTTGAGGTGGAGCATGTCCATTAATTCCGGGTTGGACATGGCCTTGTATGTCAGGCACATGTCACCTCTGAGCAGACGGTATGCGACTGAGTAGAGCTGGAGTTTCTTCAATCTGGCAGCATATGACAGATTTTGGAGTCCCTTTATCCTTTTGGTGAGGAACTTTTGGGGTCTCTCCAATTGCTGCAGATGTCGGGTGAGATACATCCCGAATGGGGCATTGTACTCGATCATTGGTCTGATAAGTGACGAGTACAGGGAACAATGACCTCACTAGATCTGGATGTGAATCCCTTCATGATCAGGTGGGCAATGTAGAAGGTCTTTCTAACCACTTTAGCAATGTGAGTGTCAAAAGAAAGGCCACTGTCAACCTGGGTCCCCAGGTCCCTGATAACCTCTTCTGTGCTTAGTGGATTGCCACCTATATGGTAGCTTGGGGTTACCTTGTTTTTCCCGAAGGGTATGACTATACATTTTTTGGCGTTTAACTTCAGGCCATGGCTCTGGCACCAGCTATCTGTTTCCGTGAGTCCCTTCTGAAGGATATCCGTGTCCGATGCACTTTCCACTATGGCGCCCAGTTTGCAGTCGTCTGCAAACTTTGTCAGCCAAAGTCCTCCCATGCTGGCCTGTACTTCTGAGAAGTAGATGCCAAACAATAGGGGGCCAAGGACCGAGCCCTGTGGGACATCACTTGTGACCAGCTTGGAGTCTGACACAGCGCCAGCAACTCTAACCCTGTGGGTTCTGTCCTTAAGCCAGTTTGCAACCCATCTTGTGACATATGGGTTTACATTTAAGCTGGTAAGTGTTTCTACAATACCCGAGTGGGGTATTGTGTCGAAAGCCTTTGCAAGGTCAAGGTAGGCTGTATGGACTGCCTTTCCCTCATCAATGGCCTTGGTGACTGTTTCAAGAAGTCGACCAAGTTCAAAAGGCATGATCTTCCCTTGACAAAGCCAAACTGGGTCGGGTCCAATGTCTGCAAGTCCCCTATATCTTTGTTTATGAGCTCCATTATGATCCTCTCCATAGCTTTGCAGACTAGACTTGTTAAGCTTATGGGGTAATTACCAGGGTCGCCTTTGTGGAGTGGGACCACAGTTGCCGTCGCCACTCCTTGGGCACGTATCCTGTGGTAAGGCTGAGATTAAACAGCTGCCTTATGCGGGTTAATTCCTCATTTAGCTCATGTAGCACACAGCCGGGGACACCATCCGGTCCCATTGATGCTGTGTTTTTAGCTTTAGAGAGAGCAGCTTTCACCTGCGCATTTGAGATGTCCGGGAGGCTACACTCAGCTGGGATAGTTATCTCTCCTTTAGGGGGGGAGAGGGGGGTGAAGTTTGCACTGAACCTGTCTGCCAGTATGTTGGCAATGTCTGTGGGTTCAGTGATTTTTGTATCATTTTGGACTAATTCTGAGCATATCTGGGAGTTTCCACCCAGGTTCCTAACATAGCTGATTATAGAATTATGTGTTACAAATGAGCCCCCCTCATAGCTTGAACCCACTGACTTCAAGCCCACCAGACAGACTGTGGGCTGTAGACAGGCCATCCAAACTATACTCTTGAAAATTGGGATAGTGTTGAATATGTAGTCAGAATGGTTGAAGTGCCTGGGCCCACCTGACAGAGCTTCTTATTGAGATAGCGATTGTAATCTATTCTCTGTATATGAAATACTAATGTAGTGACCATTTAACAGCCAGAAATTTTCTGTCTATCATGCAGTATCTGGTCATAGTTTTTTCAGCTTCCAACTTAAACAGTAGATTCGATGGGCTTCATTTCCCATTTTCTGGGTTAGCATTACCCCTAACCAAACTTCAGAAGTATAGGCATAACCAATGAATAGTTTAAGAAATAAGAGTACACCATAACTAGTTCAGCACAATGACTCTGCTTAAGCCTTTGAAAAGCCTTTTCAACGTATGTCTACCTTACATAGACATGTTTCCATTGGTTATATTTGAGAAAAACTGGGGAATGAATTTCCTCTAGTACCCCACAAGACATAAAAAAAGTCTTACCTGCATTTTCATGGGGGACACTTTCTTTTCTTTTTGGGGTTTGATCAACCCTTGCACAAATATATACCCAGGATATCTTACCTTGGTCATTCTGACTTTGCTCTATGGCCAGCTGTAGTGAATCTAGCACCACTTGGACTTTGGGAAGATGTGAATTATAGTCTTCCAAGTGGATAATCAGGCCATAGCGTATTTGGGATTTAGGGACACGTAGATAGTAACTTAGACTTTGACCGTTATGTGTCTGCGGTAGTTATAAGCAAGGATATGGCATCTAGGACCAAGAAGATCATCATTCCACTATTTTTGGTTTTAAGAAAGCCCTTGCCAACTCAGCAGGCTCAGTCTGTGTATCAATCGGTGCTGCTTGACTGCTGTGGCAACTACTGTTACCGCAGACCATTCACTTGTTCTTCAGATCCTTTTCATGTAGCCACTTCAGCCACCATGGATGGGGGGGTCAGCCAGGGCTTCTGTGGCTGTTCAGATGTACTTGGTAATCATGGAAGTTGTGACAGAGGGAGTAAGGAGTGCATCCCTGCATAGCCCAGTTAGGAGACATTATCCTTGGGGTGAAGTTCCATACAAGAGTCAATCTCCTTCTAAAGATGTCCCTAGAAAAGAGACAAAAGAATAAATATTTATCTTCCTTGGACTGCTTTTCTGTAGATAAGGAAGAGTTTATTGGCTTGGCTCAAGGTTTATTGCAGGCACTAAGACCTCTGGTGTGTGACGGGTATTTTTGTGGAAAAAAATAAGTCAGCTCCTACAATTTCTGAGTATTCCCTTTTTGATGATTAGGAAAGGGATTGGGAAAGGGCATCTTTTAATTTTTCAACCCAGGTACCTGATTCTGACTCTGAGGAAGGTGTTTCCTTTGAATACCCTGCGGAGAAATTTTCATTTTCTGAAACTAAAGCTCTTTCCCTGGCAACAGTCTGCTATTCCAACTCTTTTGAAGCAGCACTAAGATTTATTACAAGTTGAATTTTCACAGCTTACTGCTATTACTCCTATTTTACCAGCTTTATAGGATGCCTTTGGTATCACACTGCAGTGGTGGTGCTGCGGTAGCATTGTCACTTCACAGTAAGACGTCGTCCTGTTCAATTCTCAGCTAGAGCGTCTTCTTTGTGGAGACATGTGTGAATGGGCGTACCTTCGTTGAAGGTTGTGCATCAGGGCCGGCAACTCAGCACATAAAAATCTACTGTCAATCATTAGCAGACCGGAGTTCTGCTATGGTGACCCCTAACCAGGAAAAGCCGAAAGACACAACAAGAAGATGCCTTTGGTATCACATGCAATATACCAGACAGGCAACCTGCAGCTCTAAAAAGGCAGGCAGACTTTATAAAGTTATTCAGTCTTACAAATATTTGTTTTCCCATCCCAATTCTGATCCTGGAGCTATTTCAGTGTCAAATCCTGCTGCAACATAAACTTTAGTTAATGCCAATCCTTCTCTCTTTCTCCCTGGTCAGGATGGTACTCATACCACTGAACCGCTAAATACAAGAAATCTGGAAAATTGTCGGTTCATAGATTCATACTAGACTAACTGCCCTTGCAAGCCATTTGAAGCCTAGCCAAGTATCCCTTGTGAGACACAAACCCTGCACTTTGTGTTTGTAAGGTAAACACTTTAACCATTAGGCCACCCTCCCAACTAAAACAGCTCCCAAATTAGAAAGTAATGGGGGGGGGGGTGAGGCCCAGAATCAGGAGCAAATTTTAAGTATTGCTCTTATAAACTTAGAAAGTAGCTAGAATAACAGATTTTACATTAGCATTCACTTTCTGAAGGGTATAAAATCTGAAACTCAAACCCCCTTCTGACTAACTTAATCCTGTTCCAGAGCCTGTCCCCACCTTTCTGTCCTTTAATGACTTCATTCCTCAATGGTATGCCAGAAACCCACAGATTTTATTAGGTAGAGATCAAAAATATGAGGCAAAAATCTGGACATTCTGCAAAAATCTGGGCACTTGAGAGGTATGAGTTTGGAAAGGTTTTGACAGATTTGGGAAGAATGTTTTTTCTTCTGCCACTTTAGCCTTTAGAATTCCAAGTTATCAGGCTCAAATGTTAAAATGTCGGTTGGCTTCTTTTGGCATGAGGAACATTCTTTTCTTTTCAGAAAGTTAAGCCCTCTTTGAATTCTTAATTGCTTCTATTTCCGAGTTAACTAAATGTTCTTTAAAGAGTTCTAATAACTGTAATGACTTTATGTCCAGGGCAGCAGTTTTTGTTATGAGAAGGTTTGCTTGGGTGCATGCACAGAAGTTTTCTAAAGATGTTAAGTCTGAAAATTGTAATTATTCTTTGAATAAGGAGGCTTTTAACAGTTTTATGAGAGAGGGGAAGTTGTTTCATGGGGTTTCTCAGATTTTTCAGCCTGTCCCCATCTCACTACCTTAAACCTGTCCCATAGCCTGTCCCCCATCTGTCCCTATCTTACTTCCTTAAACTTTCCCAGAGCCTGCCCCCTTCTGTCCCCATCTCACTACATTAAATCTGTCCCAGAGCCTTCCCCCTTCTGTCCCCATCTCACTACCTTAAACCTGTTCCAGAGCCTACTCCCCTTCTGTCCCTATCTCACTACCTTAAACCTGTCTCAGGGCCAGGCTCTTCACATTCCTGTTTGGCATCAGATTGTTTCACAGAAATAGTCTAAGAGTTGTCCAGGAGGATTACAGATTACAGTGGGAAACCTGCCCTACATTCCAGTAGATTCTCCCTCATTCTTCATAATCAGACCTCCCAGTTTCCCCCGGTCATCCAACCAGTGCTTTTTCTGGAAGTTCTGAAACCATTTCTCCCAGATCAGTGAAGAAAAGTTTTTTTTTGATTCAAGAATTTTTCTAGTGCAAAAGAAAGATCCCTCTTGGAGACCAGTTCAGGATATTTTTTTCTCAACCTGTTTGCGAAAGTTCGAAAGTTTAATATGCTCTTCCTATAAACCTTGTTACCTCTCTTTCTTCATTTAATTTTTTTTTTGTAAATCTAAACTTGAAAAAAATTTATCATCACACTCATATTGCCACACATTTCACATGTTTTCTAAGGTTTTCTCTGTCTGGGTTAAACTGTCAGTTCTCTGCATTATCCTTTGTTTTATCTACTTCTGCGAGGGTAATCAAAGTGTCAAGCTGCTATAATAGTCCATTCTAGACTGCAGGGTATTCACAGTGAGTCTAGCACAGACAAATGACTGGTGCCAAAGTCACAGACTAAATCTCAATGTCAAGAAATGCATTATAGTGCCTTTTGGGAAAATTGCCACCCAGGCTAATTACTTTGTTGATAAGACACCCCTAAAAGTTGACTTGGTAGTCAGGGATCTGGGAACATATGTAGACAGTAATCTGGCCTTTGACCAACATATGACCAAGGTAATAAGAAAATCATTCTATGTTGCCCAACTTATAAGTAAGGGCATGTCATCAAGGTCCAAGAAAGTCATAATGCCATGTCATTAGACCCATCATTGAGTATAATACCCCCTTTGGCATGTACCTGAGCACATATATGCAACAGTTGGAATGTCTTCAAATGTTCATTACAGGGAGAATCCAGGGTATAAACACATTGTCCAATAACTGCAATTGACTATCTGGATAATTCAATTTTATTACTTTTTAGGCTGTTTTTTTTCCTGATGACATGCAGTAGTGTTAAAAGAAGGAAAAAAAAACCTCCTACAAGGAAGTTTTATATTGATAAATGGAAATGATTTGCTAGTTGGTGCTACACCAACAACTAAGTCAAATTCTGGGTGTTGGTACCACTGGTTTGGCAATATCTGGGTGACATATCTTCTGGCCATTCATATTCCTCTGTTAAGGTTCATGTTTTAGTCATTTCAGCATGTCTGCCCATAGATCCTCCCCTTTCATGACAGTCTTTACTCAAACTATTCTTGAAAGGGGTTTTACATATATACCCAACTGGAAAACAGGTTGCAGCTACCTGGGTACCTGGGTATAAGGTTTGTTTTGGTAAAGTTAACTTTAGTTTTTTTTTTTAATCAGTTTATCAGGCTAATTTATTATTCATTAATTGGAAAATAACATTGCTGATTTCTCTGCAATCAGCAAGAAAAGTATTGGTGGGTCAGTCTGATTTGATATTCCATGAAAACAGGGTTTCTTAGAGACTAGATCCCTCATCAATGCATAAAGTGATTTCAGGGTGTACATTAATCCATCCATTTTTCCATCTTTCTTCCAGACCCTGAAAACAGGGAGAAAGGTTTCTTCTTACTCTGGATGTGCATAAGCACCTCAGGTGTTATCTTAAGAGAACTAAACCATTCAGAAAAGCTAATAGATGTTTGCGTCCTATGAAGGTAAGAAAACATGGCAATCTCTGTCAGAACAGACTATTTCCAGATGGTTGTCCTTTGCTATTTCTTTTTGTTATTCCAGGCAGGGTCAAGGCTCATTGTAAGGGCCTTTGCTTCTTCTATAGCTTTAATAGAAAGGGATAAACTCTAGAAGCATTCTTGAAGCAGCTACTTGGACCTCTGTACATATGTATACAAAACACTACAAACTAGATTCCTTTCCCAGGTCTAGAACAAACTTTCCTAGGACCATTTCCAGAGGCTCCTGGACCCTCATCCTTCCAAATCCATGTAAGCCGTGGTATTCTACCCTTATAGTTTAGAATACTGCAGTAATGATTTATGAATGAACATAGTACAGCTGTGCAAATAAACTTAGAATACCAATAGATGTTTGATTAAATCACTGTTGTAATAGCTGTTTCAACCCTCCACCTCCCCTTTTGTGTCCGTATTTATGCTAGGTTAAAGATTTGTATATCTGTACCTAACTTTACCCTTCTTATCTGGACCTTAACCTCCTTTAAATAGTTGGCAAGAAATTCCTGAAACTTTCATTGAGCATGCTTCTGTTTTGTTTTTTCACTTTGGGCTTGTGCAACCAGCAACCTGGGTACAGGTGGAAAAAGTCTAAGGTTCTGGAAGACTGGCTGGCTATTATATCCTAAGTGGGATATAACCCATATGGCCTAGGCTACTGCACTGGTGATTAAATTGAACATCTACTGTTGTGGTAAGTTTACTTTTCCAACTGTAATTTCCCAGCTCTCACCTGAAATCTTTGGCAGAGGTACCACTTGATTTTGAGAGTGAAAGGTATGCCTTGGCCTAGCAGGGAATATAGTAACACAATCTGCTTCATAATTGGTTTGAAATTAGCTTTTCTAAGGGGGACTGCCTCACAAAATCTGAAAATGTACTCCAGCATTAGCAATATATACTGGTGTCCATTGCTGGACTTAGCTAATAGCCGTACAACATCCATAGGAATTCTTTTGACTAGAACTTCAATTTTACGTTTAAGGAATGACTTGTCCTTCGACATTTGGGATACCTAGCCCAAAAGTTTTCAATTTATTCAGGACACATGGCCAATAAAAGCTAGATAGGACTCTCTTTCTTTTTATCCATACCCAAATGGACCCCACTACACAATTATAAACAATTTTCATAACCGATTGCTGAAATAGCTTGGGCACTAGTAAGTGATGTATAATCTCCTTTCTGTCCTATGCTACCCTATACAGCAGGTCATTTTTGCATTTTTGCATTTCAAAGTATGACTAAGTTTGTAAAAGTTCAATGGGGTAATCTTTCCCCACTACCCCGGATTTGCTCTGCCTGACACGACTCAGAATTTCTTCCTCTCAGTAGATCATTTTGAAACACAACTGACCTATCTTAAGGTCAGACAGACTGAGATAGTATTCTCCCATGGTGCCCCAGGAATTAAAAGGCTATGCCTCCTCACCTGTTAAGTACTCTAAAGTATTCTCTCTATTGTCTCCTTGACTTGAAAGTCCACTTTTCCTTCATCCTATCCTGTAAGTCTGTCTGTCTGGATTTCTGTGACCTTGTTTGCAGCCTGGGTGTTTGTCACCCCTTACCTTTGCTGGCTATCTCTGTAGTTCAGAGACTGAGTTCCATCTCTTCTGTATATAATATTATCCACACTTTGTTTCTTTCCAGGGCTCTCAACTGCTACCTCGATCCAATAGAACACTTGAAATTATATAAGATCACAGGATCATGGGATATTACAAGGCAACCAGATCAGAAACCATGGGTTCCTCTCCAATAACTATCCTCGGGCTCTATTCCGTTTTTCAAGAAGGGTGAGGCCTGTAAATTCTGGTGTAAATTCATAGGTACACATACAGTCATTCAAGCTATGTTTGATGGATGAGTGAATCCAGTTGTAGTTTTGTGGCAGGAAATAAATTGCTACTATATACAGAAGTAACCATTATTGACTGAAATCTTAGCTAATTTTCTATTCGTTCTTTCATTTTCTCTGCCTATAAAAACATATAGTGGTGCCACCTGTTTGCTGCTGTAATTCAAAGACTTTATAAGGGTACATGTAGAGCACATATATTGGAAATATTTACTTTGAGTTCATTCCTCATCTAAAGAACACAAAAGTACTTGCATTCAGTTTCACTTACTGTTGCTTAGTGATTGATAGTATTTTATTCAGTTTTAATCATACCTCTCAGCTGTACAGATTTTCACAGAATGTCCAGATTTTTGCCTCATATTTTTGGTTCATTTCACATAAAATTGTGGTTTTCTGGCAAATCATTCGCAAATTTTGTAGGGTTAAAGTCAGAAAATAATGACAGACATTTGAGTTTCAGACTTCATACTCTTCAAAAAATTAATGCCAATGTAAAATCTGGTTTTCTATCAAGTTTTTCTATTTGTAAGAGCAATATTTAATAAGTGTCCCTATTTTTGGGCCTTTGTCTCCCATTATTGATAGCTTTGTCCAGAGTTCTTGCTCTAGCAGGTTGAGAGGTATGGTTTTAATGTACTTTTTTACTGTTTAGTTTCAATAACTGGTCTGATGTGATTATACTATCACCTGACTGTTATTGCATTGTTAAATGTTTCCTGGTATCAGTTTCAGTGTTGTCCTCCATTTTGCTTAATTTTAATGTCTTATAAGACTCCAGCTAATTTTAGTCAAAGTGTTAACTATCTAAGAGCCAGTTGTAGTTGTTTTGCTACAGGGAATAAATTACTCTTGTTATCTGGACCATTATTTTGTGTTGACACTTTTGTTTTCTCTGCTTGGATAACAGTGCTGAGCAACACAAGCCTGTACTAAATACACACAGCACTTCCATTTTCAGGTTCTGTTCAAAGAAACCCAGTTGTTCTCATACTCATTGAGAAACCAAAGCTGTATTCCCACACTGTCTGTAGAATTAGACATCCAGTACTATTTTAGATATTTGGAAACTGTTTTTATTCATATTATATTTATTATTTTATATCTGTCTTCTCTTCCTCCTTGTACACTGCAAATATTACCAAAAAAATCAGAAAATACATTTTTCTTTTGTAACTAATAAGTACTCATTTTTATGGAAATGAACTAAATATTCAGTATTTTAGTATACATTGGCTAAAATGGAAAGTTAGCCTTGTCCACCTTCACCTGCCAGTCTTATAGTACTTATATAGTAAGGCATTGTAGCAATTGTCCGATGCTCACAGACAATGAAATATTGCTCATCATTTCTATGTTAGGATTGTCAGTAGTTAACCAAAAATGTAGGCCTCTTTCTCACAACCAAACACAACCTGTGAGCAACATACAATACAACAGCACCCCACACAAATGCACATCAAGCTATCATATGCTAATGAAACTAAAAATTCCCTAACATATCATCCAAGACCCATTAAGACTAGAGCTCAC
This sequence comes from Protopterus annectens, assembly GCF_019279795.1. Lineage (NCBI taxonomy): Eukaryota > Metazoa > Chordata > Ceratodontiformes > Protopteridae > Protopterus > Protopterus annectens. The sequence goes on from NC_056745.1 coordinate 568,941,487, forward strand.
AGAAAATCAAACACTACTACCCCTGTTAGCACAATCATAAGAAAGGTTTACCAGATAGTAAATCACTTAAAATCTAGTCCAAATAGACACCCTTCTACCAAAAATGTACTAGTGATTGGTGACTGCATTGTCAGACACACTGACTCAACTCTTAAAATTCTGGACAAAGGCATGGTGACAGTTGTCTTTTAGGAGACAATATCTCCAACATATCTAGGACCCTAAAGATCCTCAAGTCAAACAAATGTGATTATGATTTGGTGATGATCCATGTGGGGGTAAATGACTTGGCAGACAAACCCTGAGGGGCATGCAGGAAGAAGTCAGAAATGCACGAAAGACCTTTGTTTTCCACAGAATCCTTCCTTCTCCATGAATGATGCCAAAGTACAGGGAAAGGATTATTGGCTTCAACAGCTGGCTATGTATTTGGTGACATTCTAGGAGGATCTAGCATATATCAGCATGGGAAGGCATGTTAGACAGTCATACTTGCTTTACCAGAGATGGTTTGCACCTCTCATTCCAGGGAGGCTTCATCATACCAGCTAAAGCTCTTACTGGCCTTTAAAACAAAAACAAAAAAAACAAAAAAACAAAAAAAAAAAAAGCCAGACCACATCAAGGTTGATCTACTTAGTGCTAGTAGCTAAAGAATAAATTACCTGATCCTGCATTTGGAACACATTCATAGGTTCATAGGTTCATAGGTAAGTACTAGGCTATCTGCCCAAGGGCATTTATAAGCCTATCCAAAATGTGTTGGCTTTTGCCACCCCTTTAGATTAGTTACCTGTGCCTCTGTCCAGCAGAGCCATTAGTTCCCTGTGCCACTGTCCAGCAGAGCCACTGCAGTGATCCCCGGGGTAAATTTTCTGTTTCCCATCCACTTGTCAAGGTTTCTGTTGAAGAGTGTTAGTGAGGGGCTTTGCCTGATGTATATTGGAATCCTGCTCCAAAGCAAGGGGAGTCCCCCAGATAGGAATCTATCCCTCCAGCATGTCTTATTTATTGTTGTGGTGAGGTTTCTATCTCTAGAGCATGTGGCTCTCCGGGATTTGTTTTTTTTTTTTTTAGGTGGAGCATGTCCATCAATTCTGGGTTTTGTATGTGTGCTATTACAGAAACTTGGTTTACAACTACAGAAAACACTCCCTGTATATGAGAGTTAGCATGCGCCATGCCTTTAGACCTGAATGTAACTGTGATGGTGTATCCATAGTTCTTAAAGACCACATTCTCGAGGCAGATGACTAGAAACTGAAAAAAACAATCTGATTGAGATTCAAATCACACTAAATAGCTGCATCTATCAGATCACAGCATGTTACAGGAACTCAGTCTCTGTTTCCAGAAAGCCGCATTAGATTCCTAAATATACTGAATTAACTTCAATTAGCAAGAATCCCATTATACTATGAGACTTTAACTACCCAAAAATAAACCAGGGATGCCTATACCTCAACTGTACAATATGCCCCAAAAGTTATTGTTTTCATAAACAAAACTCCCCAGCCTAAATCATAAAAGAAACCACTAGAGCACAAAATATTCTTGACCAAGTCCTTACTAATATGGCATCAATAAATATTACCCGTTCTATTCTCAGTTAAATCCAACCACAAAATGTTAACCTTTTTCTTCCAAATTTCCAAACTGTTGGATGCAAATATCTCAATATTTAAAGACTTCATAGGTACTATCACAATTCTTTAATGAGGTCTCATAATGTAGGTATAACTGTATTACCCATGATGATGTTATGGCAAGTGGTTATGTAACCAAATTTGATGGTCCCTTGGAGAAATGCATTGATCTGCTAGTCATCTTGGTCCATATGCATGAATAAAAAATACAATAAAAAAGGCTTCTTAGGATATACAGCAAAACAAAAGACCTTTAGATCAAGGCTGATATTAAGAAGTTATTGAAGGAACTTAAAAACACCATCAGAAAAACAAAGGCATCCCATAAACTTAGACTAATATCAGAAGCTAAAAACAGTTACAAATCCTTCTTTAGTTATGTTAGGAAACTGAGGAATAATCCCAGCATTGCTCAGAACTTATTCAAAATGGCATTACCTCCTCTGATTGCGTGGATATTTTCAACATACTAGCAAAGAGATTCAGAGTAAATTTCAACCCCCAAGACAACCATAGAAAGTCCAAATATTCCACAGAGTCTCAAGCCCACTTTCAGAACCAAAGATCACTTGCTAAAAGTTCTCTCTAAAACAAAAATAACATCCTCTATGGGACCTGATAATATACACAGATGCCCATTAAACAGTACAGAATACACACTGGTGGACTCACTTCTACAGCCATTCATCCTGAGCTTCACCCTTGGTTTTGTCCCTGAGGTACTGCACACAAATCTTTTGATGCCACTTCACAAGGGTGGCCCCATCACTGATCCAGGAAATTACAAACCCAGTATTATATATTTACTGATATTTGTTTACCGGGAAAGTCTTACTGGATAATAAATATCCATTTTCAGTGGAGGCCCAGGGAGAAAAGTTCCAGAGAGTTAAACAACATCAAATAAAACACTAGTACAAATGTAATTAAAAAAAGCATATACACATAGATACAATTTGATAGTAGAATACATAGGACACGATAAAGCATGAATAAATAAAAAATGATGATGAAATATGATAATATGACAATCGCTATATACAAAAGTATCAGAAGTATCATCTTCTATGCTAGGAAAAAAATAAAAATATACAAATCCATCCCAAGAGTGGGGAGAGGGCAGGTATTGAAAGGTGTAGATAGTATGATGAGAGGTTAGGTTAGTAAGAATGTAAAGTATTTGTTAAGGTACATCATATAAGTGAGTCACATGGCATAGCCATGAGTTAGTAAGATATACTTTGAGATAGGACTTAAATACATGGAGGCTGTCTATAGCCCTAATTGAAACTGGGATAGAGTTCCATAGTTTGGATATGCAGTGTGAGCATAATCTTTGCCCCATACTTATTTTGATTTGTAGATTTCAAGCAGGTTTTGTCTTGAGAGCACTGAGGACAATTTGGGAGATAGTGATGAAGTACTGATGAGATCGAATGGCAGGTAAAGCGGTTATATGGTATTTATAGATTAGAAGAAGTTGCATATGGGCTAGCTGATGTGGGAGTTCTAACCAGTTGAGAGTATGTAATGCAGAACAGTGATGAGCTTTATGTGGCAGGTTCGGTGCACATTTAACTATCTTATTATAGCATTGCTTCATTTGTGATTTAAAAGGGATCACGATATTAGTCAAAACAGAGGAGCCATAGAGAAGAGAGAGTAAAAGATAAGTGTTAGCTAGGGTGATTCAAGAATATTGAAAATGTTTTTCTTTTGCTGTATATTGTAGACCTAGCTTTTAATGAGTTTTTTCTATAGTTTTGTATGTAAAGATCAGACTTTAATTTGTCATCTATGGTGACTCCAAGCAATTTTTATGGGTAACTACTTCAATAGCTGTATTGTTTGAAGTGGTCATGTGGAGATTACTTTTAGCATTTTAATGAGACTTATAAAAATAGAAGTAGTTTAATCTTTTTGGGATTAAGTAAAAGTTTATTTTGATCTAGCCACAGTTCAACTGAGTTGAAGGCATTCTGTGTTATGAACTGTAGCTACAATAGGCGGTCAGATGAGCAGATGAGAGATGAGTCATCTGCATACTGAATAAGGCAAGCTTGCTGAGAGGAGGTCTGAGGAATGCCTGTTTTGTCTGGGAGAAAAGAAGTGAAAGGAGACAGTCATTTGACAGATTGATATCTTTCATATAGGTAGTTTGAGAACCATAGAAGAGTTGATTTGGTAAGGTCCAGAGAGGACGCTTGAGTCAAAAGCTTTTCATGTGTACTGTGTCAAAGGCTTTTGAGAGATCTAGAAAAATTAATATTGGAAAAGCTGAGGAGAGCTGTAATGGTGCTATGGCCTAGTCGGAAACCATGTTGTGTTGGGGTTAGGAGATCATTTTGCAAGAGGTACTGAATGAGTTGCTTATGAATACACTTTTTCAGGATCTTAGAAAGGGGGGTAAGATGTCTATTGGCCTAAAGTTAGAGATTTCAGAGGAATTACCTCATTTATGGAGTGGAATAAAGAAGATTTTTTTTCACTGGACAGGGACATGGGAGTCCTGAATAGATCTGTCAATGAATTTATTTATTTTTTTATTTTATTTTACAGTTTGTTTACCAGGATAGTCCATTGGGCCAAGAAGAGCCCATTTTCAATGGAGTCCTGGAGAGAAAAGCTCCATAAAGACAATTATACAATGTTGCAAATCATACACAATCATATGCAAGAGTTCATAAAGACAATTATACAATGTTACGAATCATATGCAATAAAGTGAATTAAGAGAGTTGAGACTGGGTATGCTATATAATCTGCAGTGAGCTTAAGGTACTCAGTAGGAAAATCACCAGCATAAGGAGAACAGGTTTTAACTTTCTTTGGTAAGTGTTTAACATATTATGAGGAGACAGGTTGGAGAGTGAAGGCATGACTGTCTGGACTATTAGAGTTTTGAGGTAGAATAAATGGTTGGGGAGAGCTGGAGGTAAGAGAGGCTATGGTATTGATGAAGAAAGTATTACATTTATTAGTCATTTATGATGGAAATAAGTCTGGATAGAGGTTTGGTGAGGAAGGAGATCCAGGTTGAAAAAGTTTCTTAATTGAGCTCCAGAATTTCTTTGGATTTTTTTATGATTATCTTGTGAGTCAGTCATTATTTATTGTTTTTCTGTCTAGCTGAATTTGCTTCTTGGTAAGGTTGTGCAACACCATGTATAGATGCAAGGTTTGATGGGTTTTATCTATGGGCTATTTTTTTCCATGGTTTGTCACATTTTTGCATGCAAATTCTTGTAGGATGAGACAGCCAGGGGGTGAATATTTTCTATACTTTTATTTCTGGTAGGGGCAAGTGTATTTAAAGTATTAAAGTATCATTAATATATTCCTGAATTTGTTGACAGCTTTGTCTAGGAGTCATAGGGTTTTAAGTGGAGACCAGTTGATTCATAGGTTCATAGGCTGGTACTAGGCTTTCAGCCCTAGGGCCTATACAAGCCTAGCTATAACAATTCCCTGGCTTTTTCTTCCCATAGTATTTACTTCCCTGGACCCCTGACTGATGTGATCCCCGGGGTGAATTTCCTATCTCCCATCCAATCATCAATGTTCCTTTTGAAGAGGGACAAAGAGGCACTCTGCTTGACATGTATGGGCAGTCTATTCCAGAGTCTGGGGAGTCCCTGGGTCAGGAAGCTATCCCTCTAGCATGTTTTGTTCATTGTGATGACAAGGTTTAGATGCCTGGAGCATGTGTCTCTGAGGGATTAGGATTTCTTTACGTGTAGCATGTCCAACAGCTCTCTGTTTGACATGGCCTTGTATGTTAAGCAGAGATTGCTTCTGAATAGACGATATGCATCAGAGTATAGGTGGAGATTTTTTAGATGGTCAGCATAGGGCATCTGCTTTAGGCCTGCAATTCTTTTAGTTAGGTATTGCTGTGGTCTTTCCAGTTGTTGCAGATGTCTTGAGAGGTACATACCAAATGGGGCATTGTATTCTATAATGGGTCTAATGAGGGATGAGTACAGTGGGACAATGACCTCCTTTCTTCTGGATGAAAAGCCCTTAGTAATGAGGTGTGCCACATAGAAGGATTTCCTGACTGTTGTGGCAATGTGGTTATCGAAGGTGAGACCAGTGTCCACCTGTGTCCTTAAGTCTCTTATCACACTTTCGGTGTTTAGTGTACTGCCACCTATGTGGTAATTCACGGGTACATGTTTTTTTGCCAAAAGGGATAACTATACATTTCTTGGCATTGAGCTTGAGCCCATGACTCTGGCACCAAGCATCTGTTTCTGTAAGGCCCTTTTGTAGAATATCCACATCATTTGGGGATTCAGTAATGGCTCCCAGTTTGCAGTCGTCTGCGAACTTTGTTAGCCAGAGTCCCTTAGTGTTGGCCTGTACTTCAGAGAAGTAGATGCCAAACAAAAGTGGTCCCAAGACTGAATCCTGTGGTACTCCACTTGTCACTTCTCTGGAGATGGATTTGGAGTCGGCTACTTTTACAGTGTGAGTTCTGTCAGTAAGCCAGTTGGCAACCCATCGAGTGATGTAGGGATTAATCTATGGTTTCAGATTGGGGGATGGTGTCAAAGACCTTGGCGAGGTCCAGATAGGCTGTGTGGACCACCTGGATTTTAATAGATTATTGAGTGTATCAGGATAAAAGAAAGACTTTGGGTAGTTCATATCTTAGTAGGGTCATAGTCGTGTACTAGGCTAATGACCACAAGGGCCTTTTTAAGCCTAGCCAAATATTTGATCTGTGTGGCACTGGATTGCTGACAGGATACAGGCACATGCTTTACTGACTAAACACACACACACACACACACACACACACACACACACACACACACACACACACACACACACACACACACACACACACACAAACACGCACACATGCGCGCACACACACACACACACACACACACACACACACACACACACACACACACACACACACACACACACACACACACACCAGTTGACTGCAGTGAGATTAGAACCCCTACCTAACTAGTTGTAACAGCTAGAGAACTCCATATGTAATGCAAGAGTCATGGCACAAGTCTCTGTATTGATGCTTTTTTTAGATAGTGGATAATTTCTCTGTCTTTTTTAATTTCTCCAAATCTTTTGGGTTTCTAATACTATGATGGGAATGGACCCCATTCCTAAGTCAAAGTAAGATTAAAGTTCATGAAATTAGTATTGTTTCAGTCTTTGATGTCAGCCAAAAGTGCTCTTCACAACCGAGCAATGTGCCCAGTAACGACTCCTTCTGCATTTCGTACTGGGTTACATGGATTGGCAACATATCTAAATATGATCGTAGATTCTTTTCTTTAAGACCCGTTGCTCCTACTACTATTGGAACTGCCTGACTTTCTTCCACTAACAATGAACAAGGAAGCTGAAGAGGCTACCGTCCACACAAATACAAGCTGAGTAGGACCAACAAACCACACAGCAGTCACAATAATCTTACTAAAAAACTTTGTTTAATTCAATAACCACATAAAGTGCTTTTTGTCCCAGTCTTTGCTGGAACTTCATCAGATAAAAACATCTCCAAGTGCAACACTTAAATAACACTATATCTAAATCATCTATTTCTTTTCCTGAATCAAATTCCGTAAAATAATTAAAGTAATTAAAGTAAGTTAACCTGTAAAGTTCTTTAAACTTGTTACTATTGTTTACATCAAAAACAAGTTAAAACTTATAAAATACATTGTATGCTTAGCCCTCTTCCATATACCTTTATCTCAACAAACTTTTTACCTTAAGCACACATAAAATTGAACAAGTCTCATTTAACCCTGGTTTTTGGCAAGCATTTGTATGAAGTTGTCATAGCAACTTAAGTTTTTCAAGTAACAATGTATTCGGTCCCCCTCTAATGTCTATTCTGAGTTGATCTATTGCTCTAAACTTGAACGTGTGTTGACTGTTCTCTATTATATGTTTTGCTAATGCATTTTTGTATTTACTTCTGTTTATACTGTAAAGATGTTCGTAGACTCGCTCTCTAAGTCTACGATCCGCTTTTCCTATGTAAAATGCAGGGCACTGCTGGCACTGAGGTACATACACAATCATTTTAGATTGACAGTTCATTCTCTTGTTTATGTAATATTTTTCACCTGTTATAAAATGTGCCTGACAAACCTCCATGTGTTTACAGTAATTACACAATCTGCACCTATACATTCCTGGTTTGTGGCAAATCTGTACATTGTCTGTTTCCAATAAGTTTTTAATGTTTCTGCCTCTTTTAAAGATTATCTGTGGTAGTTGCTCAAATCTGTGTGCTAAAGCAATGTCCCCTTGCAATAGATTCCAGTTTTTATATTATTTCTTTAAAGTCTAATGCATTCAAGGTGAAAGGTGTTATATAACTGTAGGCAAAATCTCTTCCATTAACCAGGGTCCCACTTTTCTCCATTGTTACTCTTTCATCCAAAAAGGTTCCCTGATTTTGATTCAAAATTGGCCTGTATGTCCCATTTATTCTCTTATTTTTCACCTTGTCCAGTAAACACTGGATCAGGTGGTCAGGGTACCCACTACTAAGAAACATTTTTCTTAATTTCACACATTCCTCGTAAAAATCTTTGTCGGTAGTTACCATTCTAGCTACCCTTACCAACTGTCCCTTGACTACTGATCTTTTCTGGTGCAAGGGGTGGCAGCTAGAATAGTGTAAGAATTTGTTAGAATAAGTTTTTTTTCCCTGTAGATCTTACCTCTATATATATATATATATATATATATATATATATATATATATATATGTTGTTTTCTATGTCCTTCACTAGGTCAATGTCTAAATACACTATCCTGTCCACTTTAAAATTAAAGGAGAACCTTAAGAATTCAGTCATACTTTTAAAGTAGCAGATCCTGATAGTTTATGACTTTGTGTCTCTCTGTACGCAGGACGTTGTAGTCACTGGTTGTGGCGATTTCAATGATCAATGCTACCTTTATCTTCTTTTCGTGGACCACTATATCCGGTTTTCTAGCATGCATCTTTTGAACTGTTGATAATGGGTGATCCCATGTGATATAAACTTCATAATTTTCTATGATGCTTTATGGCTCATGTTTCCAGTGTTTTTCAGCCACTTCAATAGCATAATGTTTGCACAATCCCCAGTGCAACAGTCTTGCCATATTATTATATCTTTCAGTATAGAGTCCTTCTGCCATTAGTGTGTCACAAACAGCAACTAGGTGTGCGATTTTTCCAATTCTGTTTTACAAAACCTACATTTGTCTGTTTTTCCCACATGTTCAGTGATGGACTTTGTAAACCGACGTGTACGTAGCCCACTATCTTGGGCTGCCAGTATTAACCTTTCATCTCTTGGTTTGAATTCGCCTCTCCTTAACCATTCTTGCTTTCATTCCTGATCATCATGAAGTTCTTCTTCCAGAAGTTTTCTATATGTGCAACTATAGTTATGCTTTTTCCACATTTCTTGCCTTCTCATCTGGTTCTTCACCTTATATTCTTTTTTTTGTTTTTTGGCACATTCAATTGCTGCCTGATTTTTATCTACTTGTTTGATTTCCATTCCTGCTTGATGCTGATATGCTTCTGCTAGATTAAGCAGAGAAGGCATCTTAGATTGATTCTCCTCATGTTTCAAAACTTGCACTACGTTTGACTCATGTGTGGTCAGCAGATACGTGTGGAGTCCCACAATTGCAGATCTATACATGTAATCAATTTCAAGGAGGCCCATCCCTCCTTTGGAATGAGGAATATATAATCTTGGTATACATTGATTTTTATAGATCATTTTTTGAGGATGAAGCATGTTTTAATATCTAATCTATCCAACACGTTTTGGGGCCAGTCAGTCACTCCAAAACTGTAAGTTAGGACAGGAAGAGTAAATTGGTTTATAGCTTGGATTTTGTTCCTAGATGTCAATGCTGTTATCAGGATTAATTTAAGTCTTGTAAAGTATTCCTTACTGAGTTTTATTTGCATTTGTTCATGTTTTATTGCTGATCCTTCATCAGTTCCCAAGTATTTAGACACTCCCTCTTGCTCAAGTTCTTTTATATCACATTCTTGTCCCAGACTGATGTTTTCCTGGTGCTGCAGTTTTTCTGCTGTAAAGGCTGCTTTTGTACATTTATCAAGACCAAATGACATTCTTATACCATCTGAAAAAGTTTTGACAACCTGCAGGTGTGCTTTCAATTCTTCATCTGATGAACTATACAGTTTTAAATCATCGACAAAGAGAAGATAAAAAGTCTTTAGACTTTGTTGTTTTTTAGAAGCCAAACTATAGCCATGGCCTAAGCTAAGTAAACATCTTAATGGGTTAAGGGCAAGAGAGAATAACAGCAGTGACAGAGAGTCACCCTGGAATATCCGCCTTTGAATTTTTATCCCTGGGATAATAATTTGTCCTTTATCATGGCTTAATTGCAAAGTGGTCTGCCACTGTTTCATGGTTACTGTAATGTAGTCAATCATTGTAGGGTGTATCATACATTTTTAAGCACTCTTTTATCTATGAATGTGGGATACTATCAAATGCTTTTTTGTAGTCAATCCATGCCATACTGAGATTCTTCCTCTATTTACAGTTCTCTACTATGACTTTATTTAACAACAAATGATCCTTTGTTCCATATGACTTTCTTCTATTGCCCTTTTGCTCTACTGCCACAATTGAGTTTTCTTCTAAATGATTATAAACTGTCAGCATTTATATGTCATCCAAAGGCAAGTTATTGGTCTACAATTTTTAGAGTAGCTTGCAGGTTCACTCTTAAATAGGAGCATTGTTTTTCCTGTTATTAGCCAGGTTGGTGTCTGTTCAGGTTGCGCATATAAATAGTTTTTACTTATGGCTAAGTCTTTGTGCAAAGATGTTAATACTTTTAACCAAATGTTAAGTACTGCATCTGGGCCTGGGGTTTTCCAATTAAAGGCTTTTCTTAACTTTGTTTCAATCTCTCTGACTGTTACTTCATCCCATTTCAACTTCTTATTCTTTCTTTTACTTCTTCTATCCATTTAGCATCTTTGTTATGTTCCACAGGATCTTCATAGATACTTCTCCAACATGTATCTATGTCTTCTTTTTTTGGCAGTCTTTCAATTCCTTTTACTTTGTTTCCAAATTCTCTATAAAATGTTTTTTGGGTCATCAATATATTGCTTATTTTGTACTTTTCCTTTATATTTATCTGTGTTTCTTCTAAGTTTTTTTGCCTGTGCTGAAATTTTTAGTTTGTTATTTGCGATAATGCTTGATAGATCCTGTTCTATTTTAATACTGCACATTGCTTTTATCACATCTATCTTTCTTTTTTATTTTTGTTGATTTGTTTCCTCTTCTAGTCTTCTGACAGTGACACTTCTTGTCTTAATTGTTTATATTTTTCACTATTCAATACTTCCATGATTATACTCGATTTCTCCCCTTCCTTTCCCTCACTACTCTGTGTTCTTGTGGTAGAACTTTATCAGTTATTAATTCAGCTGCACAGTAATATATCCTGTTTACTTCTATTGTATCACATGGATCTCTATGGGCAGTCCTAATTACTGTGTTCATTTGTTTTATCAGACTTCTAACTTTTGGGGTTTTATTGACCTTCTGCAGTATTTTTCTTTCATTGATCTTAACATATCTGTTGGTTTCTATTAAATCAAACAACTCTTCTCTTAGCTCATTTTCTTCCAAGCTGAGGACACATCCCTTGTTTTCGACTTCCTGCAGATATTCTATAGAAAGTTCTATAGCATCTTCCTGTGGCACCTTCTGTTCAAATTTGTTCTGTGCCACCCATTGCTTTGTCATATGGGAACTCACTGGCCTATCACTCCTCAACATTAACTGCATCAGTGTTCCCACAGTTTCCTCTTCCTTCTCTTGCTGTGTAGCTTCAAGTGAACTTTTATACTGGTTTCCTGTGGAAGGCTCCAAAATATCTTGATATGGCACCCGACTAATTGCTTCCTCTTCCACTGGCATCCATTGCTCTATCCAGTTGTGGTGCTTTCTGCATTAGATTTTCTACACTGAATCCCTCACTTTGCAGGTGCTCCACAACCTCGATTTCTGTTTCTTTAACTTCTCCATTACTAATCTCCTTTTCTGCTTTTCCTCTTTGTCTTCTTATTTTATGTATTGTAAAGTTTTCCATATCCATATTCCTTTGCCTATATTTCTCTTCAAATATCTTTGGTGCTGCTCTTTTTGTATTGGTTAGTTTTGCTTTCTCCTTTGCATAAATATTACACCATATTAAATCTCTTTTTCTTTCCCATGTCCATATTTCTTCATCAGATGTCTCCTGATCTTCCTCCTTCTGCTTACTTTGGGGACTCACTCCATCATACTGTGATATAATCTGTGTTAAACCTTCTACATCAAATCCTTCACTTTGCAGGCACTCCATAACTTCAACTTCTATTTTTTAACTTCTACTTTACTAATCTTCTTTTCTACATTCCATCTTTGTGATTTATATGGTTATTGTGAAATGTTCCATATCCAGATGCCTTTGCTTGTATTTATCTTCAAATATCTTTGGGGCTGCCTTCTTTATATTGATTAATTTGGCTTTCTCCTTTGCATAAATATTGCACCATATCAGATCTCTGTTTCTTTGGCACATTCAGTAGGTAATGTAAATGCCATGGCAAAAGTCTCTGTATTGATGCTTTTTTAGCTAGTAGGTAATTTCTTTATTGGTGAATATAAGGTGATGGTTACTAAGGTAGAACCTGAGACAGCACACTTGCTGGGGTCAGAGAAAAGTATCTAGTCAAGGATAGAATTTTTATGATTATCTATATTGAAATGAGTAGGGGAAGAGATCAGCTGTTTCAACCCATACAAGTTAGGACTAGTAGATGGGGGTGTTAGATGTCATAGATAGACAGTCAATATTAATGTTGCTTAAGATAATGGTTTCAATAGTAATATGTGTAGCTATCTAGAAAATAATTTCTTCTAATAAGCTAATATTACCTGGTGATATGCATGGGGTGACTATACAAAGCTTCTTATGTTTATTAACATTGAGAAAAGAGAGTTCTGCATTTTAGAAGGTTGGTATGTTATTTTGAAGGGGTAAGAAACTTAAACAGTAAATATATGCAATTGCAATGCCTCCCTTTTTTGTATAGTTTGTCACATCAATTTATATTGCAGCAAGGAGATAAAATTTCTGAATCTTTTATATGGGTTTTAGCCATGGTTCGGTAATGACAGTGATTTCTGGTCAGTATTGAAGAAAAACATGCTTTTAATTCTGAAACTTTGTTTAGTTTGAAATACTACAACTGTTAATGGAATAAGAAAGAGTTTTGTGGGTGTTGTATAGGTATTAGGGGCAGACGATGGTGGAATGGATGAGGTTGAGGGGCTGGGGGTTGGGGATGGATATCACCACAAAGAATAATTTTAGTGAAGAGAGGATTTGAATTAGTTAGTTTTTTTATAAAGGCTATGAATTTATTCCAGGTTATGTCAAAGTGACCTGAATGCTTTGATGCTTTGTATTTGAAAAGGTGAATAGGTTACTCATTATATAAATTTAAGGAAACAGATATGAAGGTTGGCTTAGCCAGAGTATAAGTAGAGTGTCTGTTAGTGTGTGAGTGTGAATAAAGTTTGAGAGTACCAGAATAGGTAATAAGGTGGCATAAAACAAATAGTACAGCTGTAAATACACAAAAGGATAACATGGCAGATAGAGAGGACAATGGAGTCATTAAGGGGAGAGTATAGTTGAAAGGAAAGGACAATATGTTTAAGGATAACAGAGGATGATGGGGGGGGGATATAGATGAGAGCAGAAATTGCTTGCTGGAGATTCTAGGCAGGGTGGGCCATTATAATGAAGATGGAAAAAAGTGAAGATTTTAACAGAGTATCATCAGTTAGAGAAAGGTAGACTAAACCGTTGTTTGGTGGGGTGAAATTGTGAATTAAAGGAAGCATTAGGAGAATGAATAAGTGGATGTACAATAAGAGGTTTGTTGGCATTATATTTTCTGTCAATATTATGAATGAAGGATAATATTGAAGAAGGGCTTGCTGAGGAGAAAGAAGTGAATACTGTATAAGGAGGAAAGGAGAATAAAAGTATAGATTGTAAAGTTAGAACAACAGAGAAGAGTAAATTAAATGAGGACGTAGAAAAGAATATGTGGAGGGAAGATGACATAAGATTGTAAAGGGTTTGTGTGAATGCTATTGGATGCTGAGGTAGTAGCACAGATTAGAGAGGGTAGTAGGAAGAGGAGGGGATAGGAATGACAAAAGGGGGATATGTTTAGTATAAATTTAGATAAGGAGGAATTTAGTTGGAAATGGGTGTAGGGTAGGGGAGCATAGTGAGCCATGGCATACCAGGTTAGAACCCCTTACAGTTGGAGAAATTATCTCAAGAAAAATAATTACTAACACTGGAGGTAAAGGAATGTTTAAACAGCAGTAAAAGTGTTTTTTACTGAAATAATGTCAGTAACTTAACAGGACAGTGGAGCAGAGAAAGGATAAAAAAGTTGCTTTGGTAAGAAAACCATACAATGATGCCAGGACGGGCTGCTCATGGGCAAGAAAGCTATAGCTAATAAAGTAAAATGGCTTTAAAAAGCCTGAAGTACATTAACATATTAGCATGATACAGTCTCATCTGCAAAGCCATGAAATATGTCTTAAGTGGCCAAATTTACTATATCAAAAATCACATAAGACTTTAAACCAGCAGTCTGGCTTTGTTAAGGGTAAATCCTGTCTAAGGAATTCTTTGAGAGGATAACGCAAGCCAGGGACAGAGGTTATGCTGCCCATGCAACATACCTCAACCTATTTAAAGCATTTGATACCACAACACTTGCTAATGTAATTAGCAAGCTAAATGAGATCAAAATTGATTCCTTTGTAGTCAGGTGGATAGCAAATTGGCCAAGAGATAGAACCTGCTTAGTGAGAGTAACAAGTACATCCTCAGAAAACATGAAGGAGGTCAATGGTGCTCCTCAGACCGCATGCTGGCACCTCTACTATTCAGCATTTACTTTGCAAATCTCCATATTACAAATGGGGATCTATGGCTAACCAAGTTTATGGATGACAGCCAACTAGGTGCCACCCTCCCAAAGCCTCCCACAGATATGCAGAAGATCTATCTGGAACTTAAACATGTCAGCACCTGGTGCTCAAAATGGGTTAAAAATAAATCCTAGAAAAGTGCAATGTTGTCATGTTTGGTTAACAGTCCCTCCATCTATCTTACAGTATAGATAACACCCCATTTCAAAAAGAAAGTATTGTTAGAGACTGTGGAACATAGGTAGATAATTCTGTTAATATACAATGACCACTTTGGGGAGTATCTTACTAGACATAACAAACAACTGGAAACACCTCAGAGGTTTCTAAATAAAAAGAACATAGAATTAAAAGACCAGAGATAGTAGGAGATGCTGGAAGCCCTGCTCTGTATTCAGTGTCCTGTTGACTGCTTAGGGATGATTTGTGCCTTGCCTTTCTAACCCAGCGATACAGAATTCTAGGACCTCTTATATCTGCACAAATCACACAGTCCCACTCACACTAGAACTAGGGAACTGAACCTATATCAGCAAATCAACAAGTCATGATGGTGAGATAGATTCATCACAAAACACCTACCCCTTCTGTGGAACAAACTTGCACTCCAATGTAAATATAAAAATAAATAAAACTGGCTTTGTACCACAAGAATAGATGACTGCAACAGTTATCCCACTTCACAAGTGAGCACGATTAACCGATACCAGAAACTGCAGACCTATTAGTCTGACTAATCTAGCATGCAAAGTCATGGAATGAATTATCATGAAAAAGATCAACAAAGACAAAGGCAACCATCAAACACTGGAGCCAACTCAGTTTTGCTTTGTCAGGGAAAGCTCACGCCTACTAAACTTGGAGGACTTCTTGGAGAAGGTCACCAAGGCAATGGGTAAAGGTAAAACGGTGCATACTGCCTATTTGGACCTGGCTAAGGTGTTCCAGTACAATACGCACCTCGAGTAAAATTGACAAACTCAACGAACGATATACCCTGTGCAACTCACTGGATTACCAGCTGGCTCACAGACAGGATCCACAAAGTCAGGATTGGTGAGACCACCTCCCCTAAGAGGCAAGTCTTCAACGGGGTACCTCAAGACTATTCCTATTTGACATGTATCTGTCAGAGATAACGCCTAATGTCAAGGGCCTTTGGCTGATCAGTTTCACAGATGACTATAATTGGGAGTTATCATAGATTTCCTTCTATGAAACAAGCACATAGACTTTTTACAAGAGGGTCTAACACAGACAGATGATTGGTGCCAAAGATATGGATTAAAACTCAGTGTCAAGAAATGCATTATTGTGCCTTTTGTGAAAAGTGCCACTCAGGCTAATTACTCTATCGAAAAGATACCCCTAAGAGTTGACCCAGTAGTCAGGGATCTGGTACATATGTTGACTGTAATCTGACTTTGATCAACATGTGGTCAAGGTAGTAAGAAAATCATTCTTTGTTACCCAATTTATAAGTAAGGTCATGACTTCCAGAATCATCAGACCCATCAGTGAGTGTAATGCCTCCTTTGGCATATACCTGACTGGACACATGCAACAGCTGGATTGCCCACAAAGGTTCCTTACTAGGCAATATGTGCCTGGCTTACAAGGTATCCTGTGATCCAGATAGCATCAGAACCACTAGATCCAAGGATTTAAATTTTGCTTGTGACATACATAAGACATGTTGATGAGAAAGATATGTGTCTCAGAGGATCCCCATGCTCTGGAACAGTCCCCCTGTCTATGTCAAGCAGAGTCTATCCCTAATGCTATTTAAGCATAGCCTTCACAGATGGATGAAAAATTAAAGATTCACCCCAGGTCTGGCCCCCATATCTCTGATTGACAGAGGCAGACAGTAATGTGCAAACTAAAATAACTCCCACATAAACTCTAGAAACTTCTTAAATAACATACCCCCTCCTAATAAATGCCCATGATATACAGGGACACAGTTGGGTTGGTTTGCATAGCTAGGCTTAAAAAGGCCCTGATGGGTATTAACCTGGTATATACCTATGAACCTATTATATAAAGCTAGGCTTAGGTTAAATAGTTTAAGAATAGGTTCTATGAGTTCTTGTTTGAAACTATTAATTAGACAACCTAGTACATTATCGGGACCCATGGAATAAGTGTTTTTTTATCTCTGAAATTACTTTAAGGACGTGTTCCTTAGTAATTGTAGCATGTGAGACTGACTCAGGGATTATTGGAATTGAGAAGGGAGTTCAGGGAACAACATGGCAGCATATCTGTTTGCCAGGATGTTTGCTATGTCATGTGATTTTGAGTGGGAGGCTCCATCATGGAAAGGTTCAAAACAGTGCTGTGCATTATTTCTTAGCTTTCTAACATAGATGAAGAAGGACTTGTAGTTATTCTTTGACTTAGATACCAGTCTCAGTTCATGGGAAGCTTTGTTGGCCTTACAGTGACCAAAAGTTTCTTAGTGAGTTTTTTTAATACTTTTCCCATGCTGTGGAGATCTAGTCTTAATTGGTAATTTAAGACATTTCTCTTTTTTGTTATGCAGTTTGCTTATATCCACTGACTATTGTGATTGTTTGTTTTTGTAATAGGGCAGTTAGATCATTACATTTATCTAAATCTGCATAAAAATCCGTAGTGTAGCTGGCTGCATATTTGGGGTCAACTGTGGAAATATCATGGGTAAATTTAGAGAGTTCGTCATATAGTTGTAAAAGGTTGGCCTTTTTAAAGTCTGTAAAGAGAGCAGCAGTGGTTACCAGGGAGATGTAGGTTGTTTGACTAAAGGTCAGCAGCTGATAGTCTGATTTTAGCAGTAAGGGGCAGACCAGAATAATGGAACAGGTATAAGCTGAATTTGTGAGAACCAGACTGAGAATGTTTCTTCCCCCTGGTGCGTTTGAGGATACTTTGATCCATGGAGTTTTTGTTTATGCAATGCAAACATTGCCAGGCATGCCCTAAGTTGTAATTACAGGTACTCAATTTTACGGGGGGGGGGGGGGGGAGTTGACGTTACCAAGAATTAATGAGCTGTTGTTTATAAGGATATCTTCCAGGGAAGCTAGGAATTTTTGCATGATCATATGGGGACATGGAAGGGGGATTGATCAATCAATAATGAGCTATAAGTTGTAAGTTTGACTTATCTAAGGTAAGCCAGGATTCTAAGAGCTCACTGTGGGACTCTCTGGGTATCAGTCAAGAAGGGATATGATCACTGAGAGGAATCAAGACGCCATCACAATTTCCAGTTGGTCTAAAAGCATAGCAGACACAAATCCCATACTCTAAGGGAATGCTTTCCTTATATTTGAACCATGTCTCAGTAACTACTGTTAAGACCTTATGGGTCTAACAAGAACTTTACATGTTTCTCATTTGATGGGCATGTCTGTATCCTGCAAATTGGCAAGCTACCTTGGCTTTGTTTCTGAAGCAGTAGCTGTACTGAGTTCTTTAGAATTATCTCCTTCCCACTTATTCCAAATATCTGTGAAAATGAGACATCCTTCCCAATAATTAAATTATGGGTGAAGTAAGGAGCCATGGCTACAGGATGCAGGACCTTCCCAAATTGTTATTTTACTTTCATCCTTGTAATCATGTAATCCCCTTTGCCCCACTAATACAAACAACACTGATGGACATTGGTTAACAGGCTTTCTTCTTATCCCTATACTGTGCTTTCACCAAGGTAATGAAACTGCCTGAGTGTAGTAGTCCCTGTAGTTCTAGTCATATCTCTCAATGTCTTAGAGCAAGTAATCTGGTCAAAGCTGTAAATAATGGGGGGACAAAGGCCCATAAATAGGGACACTTTTTTAAATATTGCTCTTACAAACTGAGAAAGTTGATAGAATAACAGGTTTTACAATAGCATGCATTTTCTGAAGGGTATAAAGTACGAAACTCAGATGTCTGTCACTATTTTCTGACTTCAGCCCTCAATGATTTGCCAGTAATTCATCAGAAAACCACAATTTTATGGGAAACAGACAAAAAATATGAGGCAAAAATCTGGACATTCTGTGAAAATCTGTACAGTTGAAAGGTATGGTGCTGGTCCATATAGTTTAACAAACAGATTGCGGTCTTAACCAGGCTGCTCATAACTTAGTTGCATTCCATAGTCACTTTACCCTCAACAGAATAACTGCTCATACAGCATTTAGCAGTATATCCCGATGGTCTACATTCAAAGCATAGAAGCCATGATCCACTTTACTTTTCTCAGTTTTATCAATTAGGAAGTCATTCCTTAAACACATTTTCTTAGCATAATATTCGGCCCTCTTGACACATCCATCTCTTAATGATTGCTGGTAAAACTGTCATAATCCTGTGTAGAATAAGTATTTCCATCACTGTATCCTTACTGTTAAGACCCTCTGTGTCTAAAAAGAGCTTGCGATATACTTTCATTCAGATGGTTGTGATGCCAAGTTTTTCAGTAATTGCATCCTTACTGTTAACTCACTCAAATATAATGCCTTTTTTGTATGACTCCAGTTCACACCCATGAGCATCCAGAACTTTTTGGGTTTGACTTACTTAACTAATTTACTTACCAGCTAATAATATGCAATAGTAGAAAGGTCATGGAGATATTAACAACATGACAATAAGATTGTTAGTTTAGTATGTCCTGCAGTGGAGTAATTATCTTTGCCACTTATTATTCATGTTTTCATACTTGTGTTCATATTTTCATAACTGAGAGGTGTACGTTTTATTGAGGTGTATGGTGTAAAACACCAGTGTGGGAGATAGGACAATTCACTGGGCATGTTGACTTGCATCATACTTCACCTGATACATTGCTAGTTGTTTTTTGTAACCATGAAAGTAAGCAATAGTTCCATATGCACTTAATAGTTCAAAACCTAAGTTACTTGCAAACTGCTGCATGACATTAGGTGAAACCTTAGATGTTGAAGTCTGTATTTGACAGCTGCACTGTAAGTTGCACATCTTGGGGATATCTAGTATTATTTGTATTGCCAACTATACAGTTAAACACATGTTTTCATATTTCTCTAAATATCTCAATAGACATGCAATTATAGAAGAGTTTATTGTTGTCATGTGAAAGTCTGGTCAATAAAAATGTTCTAACAGTATATGTTTTTGCTGTATAGTTTTCAACATATGACAATTTGGGGGGGAATTTAGTAAAATTTAATTTGGGGTTTGTGTGCATTTTAACATATTACAGTATGTATGGAAAAGACTATGAATGCACTATTATCACAGTAAAAATACTTCTTACTGATAACATTGCAATTAGTCCTGTTTAATAGGTTTCTTGTTCACAAAATATTTACATTTGTTTATCTTACGCTTTTTAAGTTGATTTTTCAGAAAATGTTCTGGAATGCAAGATGGGTGTAGGATGATAGAGTTGTGACATTTCCCCCATCATGGATTCTAAAGACCCCTGGGTGTAACAAGAACTTTACAATGAAATATTCTCAAAGTGAAATAGTTGTACTTTTTTCCATTTTTGAAACTTTAGAGCCTGTGTCTGAAAAAGGAATCCTGCCCTTGCTAACAAGCTTTTCTTTAGTTTATTAAAGTCACTACAGCCCAAATTAGGCATGCCCAGGAAAGCACAGAGAGGCTCACCTTGAGATGAGGTGCCAAAATCATAGCACAGCTGGATTGCTCCCAACCCTACTGGTTGGCTCTTCTCTCATATGTTACTGGGCATGCTTTGAGATTGGCATGAGTGAAGTCATAGCTTGTGGTTGTGCAATTGATTTGGCTACGACTGCCATTATCTGCAGCAGCTGCTTTGTTGTGGTCATCAGATAGCCCTTACATTTTTCTGGAGTACCAACATGCCTCTGGTTGCTGCAGGGAACTCAGAGCAGCAGGGATCAAAACAAGGATAACAGGAAGGAAGGAAAGAAAAAAATCTTATTATTCACCACTGTGAATTAAAGCCCCCCATTTGGCAGTGACAAGTTTATGTATGAAGTTTCAAGTTACCCACTGCATCCACAATGAGGGTTTAGTATAACACTGGTTTTATTTAGTTAAAAGTAAAGCTGGCTGACTTTGCCACAGACAGAACTGAATTTATAGCAACAGTTAAAATAAAACAGGCCAGTTTTCAATAAAAACATGTTGAGTTCACTGGTTGCTTTAGTGAAAACGTTCAGGTCAGGTGGAATGTTTCAGGGCTAACTGTCTTAGGTGTACTCTTCAGGTAATCAGTACTTAAGAAGCAAAAGTATTTGTTAGTAGTGCTTAACTTATGTAGTTGAACTAGATGAAAAAACATCTTTTACCAGCAACTCTTGGGTAAGGCAGTTCAATGTCATGATTACCAGGACCTCAGTTGGCAGTTCCAGTTTACCAAAACAGACTCTTTCCACACAGCTAACTGCTCAAGCTTTGTTTTCTATGACTTTTCACAATTATACTCCAGATCCCTCTGGACACTTGCTCAAATTACTTCTGCCTTCCTGAATCTACCCTGACATTAAAAAGGTTTGAATTTACAGCTGACTGATATTATCTGAGTTGTGAATACATTCTCCCATATATTTGCTGTATTCCCCCTTCCAGATTCTGCATTTTTATTTTATTTTATTTTATTCTATTTAACATTTGTTGACTGGGAGTGTCCGACTAGGTTCCACAGATCCTGTTTTCAGCGGAGGCCCGGGGAGAAATGCTCCAGATTATAACTGCATTATCTAAAAAAACAGAGCAACAGCTTGAAACTTTTGAATTTTGTGAAACACTTTCAGTTTGGAGTCAGCACTGAATTATATATTGCTTCACAGAACTGTTGTTCCACTGGGAGCATGCCTGACTGATATGGAAAATCTGCCTTTCTAGTGTTAGTTTTCTAAAACACTTTCTGCTTATTTTCCATATCAGTCAGACATGCTCCCAGTGGAACAACAGTTCTGTGAAGCAATATATAATTCAGTGCTGACTCCAAACTGAAAGTGTATCACAAAATTCAAAAGTTTCAAGCTGTTGCTCTGTTTTTTTAGATAATGCAGTTCAGTGGAAGTACAGAGTAGCAAGAACCACATTTCTGAAAATGTTGAAGAACTGAAAATTGTGGACTTGCTCTGACCACTGATATTATGTCTTGTTAATAATAAAGTGAAAATGCCACTCTTTATAAAAGACGTATTATGTTTGTTAGGAATTAACATTGTTAATGTATGTATGTTTTATATCTTAAATACAACTGAAAGTTAAAATGTTATATCCAAAGGACATTATAACAATGTTAGCCCTGGAAATAAATTACACTCAGAAAATGTTTAAATTATATCCTTTTTCAGTGCTGCTGTAGTGAGAGACCTGACTTTAACAATGCTTAGAGGGGTGCTAGGATCGGGTCTGCACTAAAAGCATACAGCACTGACCAGTAAACAACAGCAGCAGGGCATGAAATGGCATCATTTCAACTCCTTTTTCTGCCTGCTGTCTGCTGAATTGTGCAAAGTATTTTGAATTAAATTGCTTCCCTTACATAGGCAATACATTAGACATCAAATACCCCCCCCAGTGCTTTACTGACTTTCAAAGCCAGAACAACACATCAGATTTTTTATTTTTAAATCTTACTTTTAATTAATTTGTAGTACACTTTCACACACGTACACACACACACACACACACACACACACACACACACACACACACACACACACACACACACACACACACACACACACACACACACAAACACACACCTGAACATACACCCCACCACTACCGTTCTGTAAAACACCTTGACACTAACCCCAATGCTGTCCCTCCTGTTGAAAGTACCGGGTGAAGGTGAAGTTTGGCCATGTTAATTAACTTTATCAGTGTTAATTTATGTAGCTGACCAGTTCTATGAATCACTTGGCTGCATAAATCACTTACTGCAGACATTTCTAATGGCAAGACACCTTATCATATTCTACTCCCCAGAATACTTCATCAGCATTGCAGAATGCTGAGAGGACAGCTCATTGCAATAATTCTATGGATCACGTAGAATCATTGCAATAGCGCTATCTATGAATAGGAAAAGGGTTACTACCAGAGGAAAACTGCTGTGTTAGGGCTTACCACTGGAGGTAGGCATTTCTGACTCCCATGGAGTGTCTTTTGTAATGCTTCTTACGCAGTGAAGAAGTATATTCTCAAGGTCAGGAAGTGGAATAGACATTGAAGTTTCATTTGGAAGGAAAAGTGAGAGTTCTCATGGATGGCATCATCAATTTTCTGTGACACAGGAGGGTAGTTAGAGAGTGATAAAGTAGCCTTCCTTACAAACACTGAGATAGTGCCACTTCAAGGTGCAATTTGTGAACAAAGAGTAAGAAGTAGTCAGACTTTAGGGTCACATGCAGTCATATATTCACAGCAAATCTAGCATCATTGTGATCTCTATGGTGAGATGTTTTTAAATCTTCTGACATTAGTTGCAATAATTTGTAATCTACTGGTATTACCTGAGTGTCCAGAGAATAGCATTGCCAAGTGCAGGCAGGAGGAATACACAATTGCTTTATGTCTGTCTGTATAACATTGAATTACTTCACCATTTCTGATTGGCTATCCTCGTCAAGAAATCTGCTGTACAGATTTGTCACTATCTTTGAGAAAAACATAGTTTGTGAGCTACCCATTCTCTCTTTTCAGATTGTGACTTCTGTTCTCTGACATCTGTCTCTTACTCCATGTCTACTGAAGTTATGTTACAGCCACTGAAGTATCTGAATAATTCTGTCCTCCCTTCCTTTTCCTCAGAGATGCATGCTATCAGTTCATTGTTCTTATCACTGTGTCTTCACATAGGAGCTGTGATCTCCAGCACTGTCCTGCATCAAGCAGTTCTCCAGGATATGTTTTATCAGCTGCATGTACAGGTAGAAACAGTTTCAGTTTCACCTGCTAACATTATGATTATCTGCACTTCAACATAATTATGTTCCTAACATCAGTTTGGAAAATATCAAGTCAAAAAGTATTTTGTTTTAGATATATGAGTATGGAAAGAATTTCTTGTTTCACAGAATCGTGCCTTTTATCATTTGTCTTCATTTTCCCTCTTTTTTTTGCAGATCGATGTGACATGGTTTGTTAAGAACTGTCATTCTGATACCTGTAATTGTAATCTCGGAGGAGACTGTGAGTGCTTATGCACAAGTATTGCTGTCTATGCACACAAATGCTGTCAACAGGGAGTGAAAATTCAATGGAGGTCTCAAAGTGTATGCCGTAAGTCTTGATTTTCTATTTGAATATTAAGAATTATTGCAAATAAATATAATGGCATAACTCATTGGAGGTCTCAAAGTTTATGTCATAAGTCTTCACTTTCTATTTGAACACACAGTCTCCTACAGGCTGCTGACAGGGGATCTTTGCCTGGCTTCCTTAGACCCAGCCCTAAGGGATCTGTTGCACATATGCAAAACAAATAGCACCAGAAACTCTAGATCCAGGGATCTGAACTTTGCTTGTGACATAAACAGAACGTGCTGCAGAGATGGATATGTGTCCCAAAGGATCTCTGCACTACAGAATAGGCTCCCCATCCATGTAAAACAGACTTCAGCCCTGACCCTATTCAAATAAAACCTTGACATTTGGATGGGAAATCATAAATTTACCTCCTGTCTGGCCCTCATGTCCGTTATGAACAGAGGCAGTCAATCAGAAAAATATCCTAATACCCCTGCTACAGATCCTTAGCAACCTACCTACTAACATGTCCCCTCCCCTATATGATTCTTGGGACCCAAATGGTTTGTGGTGCATGGCTAGGCTTGTAAGGGCCCTAGTGGTCATTTGACTAGTAGCAACCTATGAACCTATGAATATTGTAAGTAAATATAAAGGCATATCTTCTGACATAACAAATTCCATCAGAAACACTGATTCATGTGAGCATTGGAAAAATCAGTGGATTTGATGGAGTCATGATCATGTAGAAAGCTATATGTTTGAAGTAAGTTAGTCTGGAAGGAGAAAGGCTTTTTTATTTCATTCATAAGTTTGCCAGGTAAGCTAATATCTGAAGTTTTAATCAGACATTTTTTGATAATGTGACTTGCTCAAAATCACTCAGAGGGCAAGTTGAGACAGAGATCATTAAATCCATCAGTACAGGTAAAGCTCATTAGAAAATGGGTTTGTCAATCAGTAATTTCTTTTGAACATTCACTGTTCCAAATGGATATGTATAGTGGAAAAGTGCAATATAACGAATAAAATCTGTGTGCCAAGACTAAAATCATTTACTGGAGCTGCCATTTCCTTTTTCTTAGTTAATTGCAGCTCATAAAATATTGTGGTTAGTGAACAGAAAAAGTAAAAATAAAAAGTAACCACCAAACATACACCACTGGAAAGCAGAGTCCTTGGACAAATGGAAATACTTGAATAAACGGGAAAAACTTCTTTAATTAATGCACAGTCAAGCACAGAAACATTTTTGTCACACTTAGATCCGATTAAAATATTAACGTCCCCCTTGCCTTTTATACTTCCTGTGGTTGTCACTAACCTAGCAAGTAAAAACTTCATTAAACTCAGCAACTCCATCAACACCAAGCATAAATGAAATCATTCTGGTTTCCCTTATTTTTTAAAACCAGTGCTTCCTCAAAAAGTTCAAGCCCTTCTTTATGGGGAATAACCGAGAATAAATCTTTGATATCAATAGTTACAAAGATTAATGTACCCGGCACATCACATAGCTGTATATTTCTAAGAAAATCCCAGGAGTCTTTCAAAATCTCGTTTTCAGTCCCCCAGAGTTGTTTTAACTTATTGTCAAGAAATTTGGCCAAGGGGGTCATTTTGGAGCCATGTGCTGCCACTATGGGTCTAAAAGGTACAATGTTCTTATGGACCTTAGGGATGCCAGATATTGTGGGGATTCTGGGTCTGTCATTCCTTAAATACTTTAAGGTCTCCAGATCAATCAACACTTCAAAGAGCATGTCCTGAAGAATTAAATCAGTTCTTCTGTAGGCAATATTGATCTCATTTCTTGATACCCTCGTATAAGTGTTTGTATCCCCCAACAATTCCAACATCTTACCTTCATACAAAATTGTATAATTTAGAACTACCCCCCCCCCCCCCACTCTTATCTGTCTTCATTGCCCTCACTTTACTATTGTTTGGAAGACCATCCAAGATCTCTTTTTCATTCCTAGTGAGGATGTGTCGAACTCTATTTTTTGGAATGACCTCCCTAAAACGTTTTTCAACCATCTTTTCAAAATTCGCAAGTTGCAGGTGTAGGGGGTGGGTTAAAGGTACTTTTCCTTCTAAGTGTTTCCTTATCCACCATACCACACTTTCCTTCAAAGAAAACTTCTAAATTTTACTATTTAGTGAACATATTTAAATCTAGAATTAAGTTTGTAATGTTACATTTTTTTCTTAGGAATAAACTTAAAACATTTAACAAACAATGCAAAATGCTCTCTAGTTATATCTGTCTTACTGTAATTAAAAATGTGGAGATTGTCGAGTGTATAAACATTCTGGTTAACCTGGATATGTACACCAGGTATGTTTACTGTCTCCCCCTCCCCCACCCTCCCCTTCTGACCTGAAAATCCTGCTGTTGTTGACCCCCTTCTCTATTCATAATCATTTCTGACCTACGAAGTACTGGAAATTCCTCAGGGTTGTTTAGTTCAATATGTTCATGTTCATTCTGCCTAATGGATGAATTGTGTTCCTGTCCATTGTTATTGTGCCTCCCATTCCCCCATACTCTGGAATCAGGGTCCTGTTTACTGTTGGCAGCCTTGGGTTTGGGGTAACTAGTGTTCTTCCTATACACTTGAAGGTCCCTTTGCATTTTTTTAATTTTTATTTTAATATTCACATCACATTTTTCATCAACTTTTTTCCTCATATTTAAATCTTTTTCTCTTTCAGAGTTCACATTAAACAATAAATCATTCACAATACATTTGTTGATTACATTAATTTCACCCTGAAGGGTGTCAAGGTTTGATTTATTTTGTCTTATTATTAATCTAACAATGTCCAAACCACACTTGTTAAAAAATTCTAAAAGTTCTTTGTGGTACTCTGAGCCCACCTGGACATTGTTAGAGTACTTCCAAACCCTCAGCCCTTCAGGCACAATTTCCTGTTTAATACATTCCTGTAGATAGTTTGTATCAATACTTAATGCTTTGTATTTATTCAGAATATTAAAAAGTTTATCCAAACTTTTTTGGTATGTATCCACTTCCATGACTGAATTATTAACAAAAACATTGTCATCCTCAGAAAAGTTAAATTTGTTTCTATTATTAAGCCAGTTCTCAAAATTATTAGTCTGCC
This sequence comes from Protopterus annectens, assembly GCF_019279795.1. Taxonomy (NCBI): domain Eukaryota; kingdom Metazoa; phylum Chordata; order Ceratodontiformes; family Protopteridae; genus Protopterus; species Protopterus annectens. The sequence continues at coordinate 568,968,560 of NC_056745.1, forward strand.
TAGTGGCAGAAGCAATATTAAAGTCACCTTGCAAGGGAGTCCCATTTCCTGGACCACCAGCTGCAGTTCCGTTTATGTCCACCCCCCCCCCCATTAGTCTGATCCAATAAAATACGCGGGAAACCTGTAGGCTCATCAAGTCAAGTTTGGGTTGCCGGAGGAATTGTTGTTGCCATTCTGAACCCCTCCATCAGAATTCTGTGTTCCATGCTGGTTACAACCTTGTTGAATGCCATTGCTGTATCCCACACTACCGGTTGATCTTGGGGAACCTCCTGCGACCA